>NC_041388.1:400201341-400235402 GCF_002162155.2 Triticum dicoccoides | reverse complement strand
GTACTCGCCTAAGTTCTCCCACCTAGAGACTTAGCTGCAGTCAAGCACTTGCCTAAGATTGAAAAAATCCTACCGAGTGAGAGCAAACCTCCCACTCGGGGGCTTAGCTGCAGCCCAGTGCTCGCCTAAGTTTGAAAAATCCTACCGAGTGGAGAGCAAACCTCCCACTCGGGGGCTTAGCTGCAGCCCCGCGCTCGCCTAAGTGTTTAAAAATCCTACCGAGTGAGAGCAAACCTCCCACTCGGGGGCTTAGCTGCAGCCCAGCGCTCGCCTAAGTGTTTAAAAACCCTATCGAGTGAGAGCAAACCTCCCACTCGGGGACTTAGCTGCGGCCCAGTGCTCGCCTAAGTACAGGACACAACCCAAGGACGACGAGGCGCAAGTCGACTGCTACCTTCTCCTTCGGAGTTGCGCCGCAAATACAAGGTTATTCCGAGTGAAGATCGAATTCCACTCGACGGATCAAACCATGAAGATATTCAAAGAGAAACCAAGTTCAGATAAAGCCTAAAAGGTCCCAGACCTCAGATCAAAGTACTCGAGCCCTCGGCTCGGCGGAGTTTAACGGTTACAAATCCACTCGGCATTCCGAGGCAAATTTAAAGTGAAGCATAAAAGTTTTTCATTCCTCGGGAGGAGGACTGGAAGGGGCGACGAACTCGTCCAAGTCGATCCCGTCTGCAATACGAGTGGCGGCAGCAATGAAAGTCTCCATGAAGTCTTGAAAGTTGTGCTTCCTGGTATTGGCAACTTGGATGGCGGCCAGCTTTTCTTCTCGCGCTTCCTTGCAATGGACGCGGACCAGAGACAGAGCAACATCAGCACCACATCTAGCAGAAGATTTCTTCCATTCCTCCACTCGACCTGGGACTTCATTAAGTCGAGCCATCAGGGACTCGAGGTTGTTCTGAAGCGTCGTCCCAGGCCAGAGTGATGTGTCGATCCGCGACAACGCAACCTTCAGTCGAGCAAGATAGTCAACCACGCTGGCAATACGAGACTCCAGACGGAGCACGTTCATTACAGCTTCGTCCTTCACAAGGGAGTTAGCAGGGTCTAAGCCTGGCTCCACTCGACTGGTCTCCTCTTCAAAATTCTGATAGAATTCTGCAAACACGATTCAAGAATAAGACAGTGACCCTACACAGACTTGGTAACTGCAAGACAGTCGGAGCAGAGTAATTACCTTCGAGCACGACGAACAGCTTCTTGGCGAGTACACCAAGATAAGCCTCCAGATCGTTCCTCTTCCCCGCCAGCTCACCTGCCTTGTCGTGCAGAGCCACGTTGTCGTTCTTCAGTCGGCTGACCTCTTGATTGGCTACCTCGAGAGCAGCTTTCAGTCTGGAGTTCTCCTGCTCAAGAGCTCCGACCGAGGCCATTTTCTCTTCAGCAAGCCTCGTTTTGTCCAAGATCTCCTTCTGTGCCTCTGCAAGATCTTGATTCTTCTTCTCAGAGCTTCCTCCAGTTTATCTGCGGCGCGTCGAGTGAAATCAACATCAAGAATGGACAAGAAAGAAAAGCCACTCACCAAGAATGGAGAACCTCACCAGCCATACCTTTTGCTTCTTCTTGCGCCTTCTTCAAATTCTCTTGAGCAAGCTTCAAGTTAAGGTTGAGCTGGACCTGCTGATTCTCCAACTCAGTATAGCGAGCTACAAGTTCACAGGATTTCTGTAAAAAGAAAAATCAGTCGACAGACGTCCAAAATAAGTTGCTTCCGAGTAACTAAGAGACAATGATGACGTTTCTAAGACTACAGCCGAATCAAGAACATTCGACAGTAGTCTCGGGGACTACACCCAGTGGGTGCACTCAGCATGCCCCCACTGTAAAAAAAAAGTCGACTGCCCGTAGTCGACCGGATATAGTCCCATTCGACATGGCCTGACCAGACCGAGTGAAGAAATACAGCTACAACAACACAATATAAAGACTACAGTCGATTGCCAGCAGTCCAGCGTAGTCTCGGGGACTACACCCAGTGGGTGCACTTAGCGTGCCCCCACTCGTCCAAGAATTGGCAGACACACCCAGTGGGTGTACAGATACAAAGATCTTCGGAAAAGAGATTCTCCAAACAGCATATCATAACAGACCAAGTGTTGAGTCGACTGACCTGGACGTTGCTCTGAAGAGCCGAGCTCGCGTCATAAGCTGCTTGGCTGGCCTCCCGAGCCACCTTCACTTGCTCCATCATGATCCCCGCCTGGCGTATAGCCTCTTTTGCGGCAGCCGCTTGGTCCTCAGGGACAGGGTACGCGGGAAAAAGCGAAGGCGGATCCGCAGTCGACGTCGAAGGCCGCACACTTGTCAGAGGAATGGCGAAAGTCACAGAAGCCCGAGCGGTGTCACCACCATCCTGAGCTACGGCCTCAGACGCCGGAGCAGATTGGGGGGTCTTGTCAGCCGACGCCCTCTTGTTCCTCCTCACTCTCAGCGGTTCGTTGTCGTCGTCATCCGGGAGGTCGATAACATGAGGAGGGGCTACAAGGGAATCATTCAATCGACCAGAGTTGCAATAAATGTTCAGTCGACTCAAAGCGGAACGTTAGTAATCGTACCAGGGTTAGAGGTAACAGCATCCTCCATCTCTTGGTCGTCGTCCTTGGCGGAGATCTCAGAAGTAGCAGCACTGCAAGCCTCGAAAGTCAGTCAGTTGGCTCAATGAATCGACCAAGGACCTATCCACGGTCGACAAAGGAAAACAAGTTTTATTATTACCCAGAAATGGTGGGGACGGCCATCTTCATCTTGGGTAGAGCCTTGGGCGGCTTGGACGGCGTCGCGCGTGGGTGCTTGGGAGCCTTTCCGGTCGGCGTAGGAGAAGAGGTCCGAGGGCGTTTCGACGACTGCCCAATAGGAGCAGTCGCCCTACCACGCTCCCGCGCTGGGTCATGTGTGAGCTTGGATCGCCCCTCCGGGCGGGGGGGTTCAACCTCCTCCTCCTCCTCTTCGCTGGAGTCGACGTCGTCACCTCCCTCTCCTTCACCGTCGGACTCCCACTCGCCTTAATCGTCTCCACTCTCACCTCCGCTCGCCTCCCCTTCCTCAGTTGGCCCCTGTGCCCCGTTGGGCGTCGAGTACATCTCGGTAGTCGCCTGGAAAACAACAGACAAGACGAAAGTCAATCGACCTACTCAAAGAAGACCAATGAAGAAAACAAGATCTCAGTCAGGAGCATAAAGACATACCTGGTCCACGTCATACGAGTTGTCGAGTGGAATTACCCTCCTGGCTCCTCGGGGGTTGTCTTTGTTCCCCGTGATGCTCGACAGCCACCCCTCCAGCATCTCGTCAGTAACCTCCTCCGGGTGGACCCGAGTGGTGTCATCGAGACCCGAGTACAGCCACATCGGGTGGTCACGAGCCTGGAGCGGTTGGATGCGCCTCCGGAGGAAGACCTCCAGCAAGTCCATACCAGTCACGCCCTCACGGACAAGCTCAACCACTCGACCAGCCAGTACTTTGACTTGGGCCTTTTCCTCCAGCGTCACTTTCAGAGAAGCAGGTTTTTCAGCTCGGTCGAGAGAGAAAGGGGGAAGTCCGGTCGACTGCCCTGGGGTTGCCTGGTCTTGACAGTAAAACCAGGTCGCCTGCCAACCGCGGACCGACTCCGGGAAAATGATAGATGGAAAACAACTCTTTCCCCTCGTCTGGATCGCCAGGCCCCCGCACAGCTGAATCACCTGCGTCCTTTCGCTACTCGACTTGGCCTTCTTGACCGATTGAGAACGGCAGGTAAAGATGTGCTTGAAGAGTCCCCAATGGGGGCGGCAACCCAAGAAACCCTCACACATGGAAATGAAAGCCGCAAGATATACGATGGAGTTGGGAGTGAAGTGGTGGAGCTGCGCTCCGAAGAAGTTCAGAAAGCTCCGGAAAAAAGGATGGGCCGGCAGAGAAAACCCTCGGTCGATATGGGTGGCTAGGAGCACGCACTCACCGTCGCGAGGCTGAGGTTCGATCTCTCTCCCTGGGAGACGCGCAGCTTCGTGGGGAATGACTCCCCCCTCGACCATGTCGTCGAGGTCTTCTTGCCGGATCACCAACGGCATGCAGTCGCCCTGGATCCAGCCGCGGGGCAGAGCAAACCTTGAGGAAGATCCGCCCCGAGCAGATCTCTTCCCTTTCCCCTGCGCCGCCGCCTTCTTCGCGCGCTCCAGAGCGGATGTCTTGTCCTTCGCCATCGTCGCCGGCAAATCTCGCACGGGTCTGCGGCGCTAGGGTGAGAGCGGAGGTGGCGGAGGAGCTCGCGAAGGGAGAGAGTAAGAAGAGAGCACACTGTTTGGAAACCCCGAGCCGGCTACTTATAAGAGGCCGCTCCCGAGTGGCTGACTGGTAGGCCCAGGCAATCTAGTCAAATCCCGCAGCGGACGCGCGCGCAGTACGTGGCGAAAAAGGTGGCACGGAAATCGAGGAGCTTCCGCTTTATCGCTTCCGATTATTGCGGCCGCTCCGGTCCCGCGCGCTTCCCGAAATCCGAATCCCACGACATCCGCGGGTTGCAAAACAACTTGTCAAAACAGAAGACCCCGCTCGCGCCGACACTCGGTATGTCACAAGTAAAGAAATTCACTTGACGAAAGGCCTGGAATGAATCAAGGCGACTGGAAGAGGTTGATTACGTCATCCGTGACGATTGACCCAAAACGAGGCACTCATGTAGCCCAAAGAACTAGTCGGAAGGATCTCCAACTCTTTCCCCACTCAAACCTCGATCCATTCAGGGGCTAATGATGAAGCTATGTACCTAGGGTAGGGGCACGAATCTGTCCAAAGAGCCCTACCCAAGGACATCCCTAGAATAAGTCACCTTTCAATCGACTTGAAGGTATCCCACTCGACGGGTTCAAGACACTCGACCAAGATGCTATCACTCGACCAAGAAGCTATCACTCGACCATGAAGCCAACCACTCGACTGCCAGGAGACCTAAAGTCACTCCGCAGGCAAACAGTCGGCTATTAAGTAGTCTTTATGGTCATTATAGCACTTTATTAGGGGCGTTACCAGTAACGCCCAACCTTAAATGTACCTTAAACCCTGCATCACTGAGGGCAGGAGAGGGCCCGCGAACTCTATATAAGCCACCCCCCTCCTCAGTATGAAGGATTCGCACCCCTGTCATTCATATACACATAATCCAATCGACCGCCTCCGGGCACCGAGACGTAGGGCTGTTACTTCCTCCGAGAAGGGCCTGAACTCGTAATCCTCGTGTGTTTACAACTTCCCAACAGCTGAGATCTAGCCTCTCCATACACACCCCCCTACATCACTGTCAGAGTTAGAACCACGACAGTTACTGCTCAGGCCCACGTCCTCGGTGATTTCCAGACACTCTACTTGAGGTCCGAAGAATGACTTATACATATCCTCGTGCGTCAGGCCGAGAAAATTTTGAATGGCGCGCGGACCCTCGGGATTGAACTCCCACAAGCGAAGGGGCCGGTGTTTGCAAGGCTGGACTTGACGAACCAACATAACTTGTATTACCGCAACCAAACTGAGATCGTCCTTGAAGAGATCTCGAATGCGGCTCTGCAGTAAAGGCACGTCCTTGGCTGGACCCTAGCTTATTCCTCTGCTGATCCATGACATCAGTCGTGGTGGAGGGCCCGAGCGAAAAACGGGGGCGACCGCCCACTTGGCGCTTCTAGGAGTCGTGATGTAGAACCACTCTTGTTGCCACAATGCAGACACCTCTGGGATGGAACCTTTGGGCCATGGAGCTCCCGTCATCTTGCGTATTGAGGCGCCTCCACACTCTGCATGTTGCCCTTCGATCACCGTTGGCTTTACTTCAAAGGTCTTGAGCCATAAGCCAAAGTGGGGGGTAACTCGGAGGAAGGCCTCGCATACGACAACAAAGGTCGTGATATGCAAGGAGTCCGGAGCTAGATCATGGAAATCTAGCCCGTAATAAAACATCAAGCCCCTGACGAAAGGATCCAGAGAAAAACCTAGACCTCGGAGGAAGTGGGAGACAAACATGACGCTCTCGTTGGGTTTGGGAGAAGGGACGGCCTGCCCCCGGGGAGGCAGCCGATGCGACATTTCGGCGGTCAGATACCTGGCCTCCCTCAACTTTTTGATGTCTTCTTCCGTGACGGAGGAGCGCATCCATCGGCCTTGAAGGCTGGATCCGGACATGACTGAAGGTTCGGAGCACCTGACTTGAGCTTTGGGCATTCGAGCTTGAGGCGGGGGAAGGATTCGATTAAGCACGGGAGGGAAAAGGTAAAAGCTTTGCCCCTTTATAAAGAGGGTGTATATCAAGCGTCCTCCCCGTGTCCTTTTGGACTTTCCTACGATCTAGGAGTCCTAGAAGTGGTTGGGTTACCCACGCCCGTATTGATGAGAATCCCGTAATAAGGGGACACGATCTCTGTTTTTACAAGACGTGACAAGGGAACCACCTCGCATACCACGCTGAGGTGGGTAATTAAACGACTCGGATAAAGGCTCGGCCGTGGTGTGTCGCACCATGGGATACGTCAGCAGATTAGATTTGTGTAAATATTATTCTCTCTATGGAAGTATGTGGAAACTTATTTTGCAGAGCCGGACACTATCTTTGTGTTTAAGATCTTCTATGAAGTACTTGGAGGAGGAACCCGCCTTGCAATGCCGAAGACAATTTGCGCGCCGGACCCGTCGTCATTGAAGCCTGGTTCAGGGGCTACTAAGGGAGTCCTGGATTAGGGGGTGTTCAGATAGCCGAACTATACCTTCAGTCGGACTCCTGGACTATGAATGTACAAGATTGAAGACTCCGTCCCGTGTCCGGAAGGGATTTTCCTTGGCGTGGAAGGCAAGCTCGGCGATACGGATGTTCAGATCTCCTACCATTGTAACCGACTCTATGTAACCCTAACCCTATCCGGTGTCTATATAAACCGGAGGGTTCTAGTCCGTAGGACAACATACACATCTATAATCATACCATAGGCTAGCTTCTAGGGTTTAGCCTCTCTGATCTCGTGGTAGATCAACTCTTGTATTACCCATATCATCAATATTAATCAAGCAGGGCGTAGGGTTTTACCTCCATCGAGAGGGCCCGAACCTGGGTAAAACTTCGTGTCCCCTGCCTCCTGTTACCATCCGGCCTAGATGCACAGTTCAGGACCCCCTACCCGAGATCCGCCGGTTTTGACACCGACAGTGGGATTTGCTCCCCTGACGATGGAAAGATATTCTTAGGGCCCTCCCGGTGTGACGATATCCCTCATCATCTGGCTAGACACTAGTGACTATGTCATGGGGATGCCGGAACATGTCAACGAGAAAGGAGAACAAATCATGTAACGAGGAGACCCGTATAGTGAGCATGAGAATGACTCAAGACGGTATTGATACATCACACCTCAGGTTTTGTAATGTATCGGGAAACAAATGGAATAGCATATTATAACCAAAGGTTCACTCGAATGTCATTCGTGTACTCATAGGGATCAATATGGACGTCCACGGTTCCGCTATCGGTCATTGAACCAAAGGTTTTTTTGTTCATGTCTATGTTTTACCAAACCTACAGGGTCACAAGTTTAGGGTAATCACGATCTGCACGGTGTTAGCAGGATAGGATTAATTAGGAAATAATTATGAAATAGTTTCATTAATATTCAAAATAGTTTCGAGAGGATCCATAAGCGTTTCGGGGTCACCGAAAGAGTTCCGGGCTTTATCGGGCAATAACGGGTATTATCGATAAATAATATATACGTGGAAAATATTTCTGGACATGTTAAATTAATAATAAAAGGCTCTAATAATAGTTAGGAGGATTTTATATTTAATTAAATATCAACGGGCCTTAAAAGGCCAAGAGTGGAAGGAATATTGGGCCACTAGGGCCCAATAGCAAGGCACCACCTTTCTTCATGGAGAAGGAAGGGGGAGGCCGAATTGGAGGGTGATTCCCCCTCCTTGGCCGGCACAAAGGGGAAGGGAAACCTACCTTCCCCCTTGTGGCGCCCCTCTCCCCTCCTTCAACCTATATATACTAGAGGATTTTGGCCGTTGGACATACAAGTTTTAGAACCTCCTCTAGTTCTCTAGTTCTAGTTCTAGTTGATCCAATTAGATCGAGATCTAACCCTCTCTAGTTCTCATAATTAGAAGCCCAGTGTGGTTCCAATATCCTCCCTCTAATTCTCTGGGACAATTAGCTCTAGACGGCGAAGCGCTCCCGGATCATGAAGACCATACGCTTGTAAACTATGGAGAGGTCATGCTTTCAGTCTTCTGTTCAAGGGGTTGTTCATGGATGGTTTGAGGGATTATTAATTTACGGTTCGAGGGCATCAAGTATGATCTACACCTACTCTTCTTCCACTGCAACTTGGAGTTGGTAACAATCCGATCCAAACCACATCTTCATAGTGTTCCTGGTTAGTCGTAGGGCGTTTTTTTTTGTTTTCTACTACATTTCCCAACACTTAACTAAGGGAAGTACTTTTGCTTTTGTGCTTCACCGTTCCTCTTTAGGTAAACCCAACAACTCCTACGGGAGTGGTAGCTACGATTTTTTAGTTGCGGCAGAAGAAGAGTTGGTGTAGATCGTTCTTTTAGTCCCTCGAACTGTCCACAATGATCCCTTGAACCAAAGATCGAAAGCACAACTCTCTATGGATTGCATGCGTATGGGCTTCACAATGCGGCGGAGTTTCAACATCTAGAGCTTAGCATCATTGGGGAATTAGAGGAGGGTGAAAGAGAACCACACAGGGTTTCTGTATTATCTGGATTAGAGAAAACTAGAACTAGGTATAATCTAAAACAAGTCTAAATCATAACTAGAACTAGAGAGAACTAGTGAGGGGGCACCCTGGGCAAAGGACTTGTGTCTCTAGTGGGGCCCCTCTCATGTATATAAAGGTGTGGGGGAGGGGAGGTTGACTTGGAGGAGGAGCCTTCCTCCCTTTATGCACCGGCCAAGGAGGGGGGGTCCTCCTCCAACTCCCCTCCCCCCTTTAGCTTGTACGGAAAGCAAAGGTTGCACGCCTTCACTATTGGGCTCGATAGGGCCCGATAACTTTTCCTATTAGGACTTTATTATTTTGTTTAGCCCATAGCCCCTAAATTATTTCTAGGGCCCTCTTAATCAATATTAGAGCCCTCTATTATTTATATTAGGTCTCCAGAAACAATTTTCGTCCATATATCATTTTTCGGGATTACCCGATATTCCCGGAAACACTTCTAGTGACCCCGAAACGCTTCCGACTTCTCTAAAAATATTTCTGTTATTCCCGACACTATTCTGAGAATATTTTCTCATATTTTTCACTCCACTAAATGTCAAAAGATCGAAATTCCCTTAAGCGTGTGCCCCTATAGGTTCTGTAAAACATAGACATGAACAAAGGCCCTTTTTTCAATGATCAATAATGGAACCGTGGACATCCATATTGACCACCATGATTATACGAATGACATTCAAGTGAACATTTGGTTATCATATGCTATTCCCTTTGCTTCGCGATACGTTACAAATCCAAGTGAGATATGTTGGTATCCCCGTGAGTCATATGCATGCTCACTATACCGGTCTCCTCATTACCAGTTTTATTCTTCTTTCTCGTTGTCATGTTATGGCATCCCTATGACATAGTCACCTTTTTCTAGCCAGACAATGATGGATGCTCCCACTCTTGAGCTATTTAGCCGCTTGTCATACTTTTCGATAAACACAAGTTATCGTTATGATCACCATGCTACAGATGACATTGGAGCATCCCCAAAGTGTATCTTCTAGTATGAAGTGACTCAATACTCTCATGGTCTAGGGAACTAAAACATACACTAACTCTCTATATTATAACTATAGACTTGCGATGATAACATCTCAAAGTATAACAAACAAGGTGGGGCAATTCAATATGGTCGTTCTTCTAACATCATTCTCTCAAAGTTGTCGGCATCCTTGTTACACTTAACTAATGCCTATGACCAGGAAAACATAACCATCATCCAACACTTGAGCCAGTCCTAGAGGCGAGAGTAGGAATTAGGTTTTACCATTTAAAATTGTACACGTGCTTATGGGTTTTCCTCTGATTCACATACTCAAGAAACATTGCAGTTATAACATAGATTATAAATATCTAATTATAAACATGAAAGTAAATTATACCATGATTATTGTCTCTAGGGCATAATTCCAACACGGGCATACGGATGTGCCGCGGCGAGGGCGACTCCTCCTTGATGTGGCGCCTGATTTTGAGGCCGTTGTTGCGTGGGAGACGCTCCGCCTTAATGTAGAGGAGAGACGATGCCGACTCTTGCTTGACGCGGTAGTGCGGTACAGATGCGACATTGGCTTTTGCTTGACGCGGTAGCGCGACAGCAAGTGCGGGTCCTCCTTCACGTGTGCTAGCAATAGCATGGGCGATGCCAGACCACGCTCCTAGGGGGAGGCTCCGTCAATAGTTCGATCTACCACAAGAACTCTTCGTCTGTGGCTGCGGGAAGCACGACTGCTACAGTGGTGCCTGATCTTCCTCGTAGCCGGAGGAGATGATGACCTCCTCCTTGTCGAAGGAGCCAGCGGCCATTGAGGAAGATGACCCCGGAGAGCAACGGCGGAGATGCCAAGATTCTTAGCTGCTGCCATCGCAAAGAATCACGATCTGGGCATATGGTGTGGAGGCGATGGTGTCTCCATCGCTAGAGCGACGAGGAGCGGAAAGGATTAGAGAGTGGTGCGGTCTAGACGGCTCTCGAGTCCTACTTAAATAAGCGTGGCAGCCACGCGAAGGGACTAGAAGTTGGCCTCAATGCGGCACAGCGGGTGGAGTAGACTTCTTGGTCGCCGCGTCTGCATTGAATCGACACCGCCCGCTTGTTCGGTCCTGTTGCTCTAAGCGACAACAATGCTGCGGGGTCACATCCGCTCTGCAGCGGCACTGACCGACATGAATATGCGGCAACCGCTTCACACAAAGAGGCAGGGGCGGATCCAGTAGGGTGTAGGGTGGGGCTGGGCCCACCCTAAGATCTTGGCCCGGCCTATATACCCACAAAAGAAATGAAAAAAAATCTAATAGGCCCAGTCAAACTCACCTTAGGCCCACCCTAGTATTTTGGGCTGGATCCGCCACTACCAAGAGGGTTTTCGGATTGGACCTAGGCGTTTGACACGGGGAACTCCTATGTGACGCTCTCTCCGTCACAGAGTCGACCTTTTCGCATAGGGCGTGGCTCACTTGGGCCGGCCCATTTTTTGCGGTGGCACTTCGCAATGTTAAAAAACGTCATAAAATGGCGAGCTAGCAATAGAATTCGACTCGTGACTGCTTTGTGGGGCGCACGTTGTGCTAGCCGCTCCGGACGTCAAGCTCGCATGCTAGATATGCGACGCGTTTATTAAAGAAACAAAATACAACAGCAAAATCTAAACAACGTGAAGCTAGTGAACAAAATTGCTAGCCACTATAACTCCTAAGAATTTTTTTGAAACTAAAAAGCAGCCCGGTGCATATGAATATAATGTCAAAACAAATTTAAACTTTTTAGAAATTTTGAACATTTTTTCTTATTGAAAACTGTAAATACTTTTTGAAACGTGAATATTTTCAAATTTATGAACAAAATTTTAAAAACTCAAACATTTCATGATAACGCGGACATTTTTTTGGTTCCTCAAACATTTCTTGAAAAAAGGAACAAATTTGAAAATGAGAACAGTTTTTTAAACTATGAGCAAACTTTTAAAAACAAAAAAAGAAATAATACAAACATAATTTAAAAACATTAACATTTTACGAAATGGTGACTATATTTTTCAAGATGCAAACATTTTTCGAAAATTCCCAGAACTTTTTTTGAATTTTTGAACAAAATATGAAACCATAACTTTTTTAATACATGTAAAAATTTGGAAAAACTGAATTTTTTTTCAAATTCCAGAATATATTTTGAAGTTGTAAACAAAATTTGAAAATCTGAACATTTTTCGAAATTATGAACATTTTTAGAAATTATGCACAATTTTTCCAAAAGGCAATGGTTTTCGAAAATTAAAAAAAGATGAAGATTTTCTGAATATGTGATCAAAATTGGACAAGGTGGAATATTTTTAGAAATTGTAGGTTTGTTTTTGAATTATGATGAGGTTTTAAATATGCGAACAATTTTCAAAATTCCCAGAACCTTTTTGTATTTGTGAACAAAATTTCAAAGCCATGAACATTTTATGAAATTTGTGGACAATTTTTAAAGTGGGAACATCATTTAAAATTGCCGGTAATTTTTAAAAATTGTGAAAAAACAAGAAATGGCGAACCTTTTATAAATCTGAATTATTTTTTTGAATTTTCTAACATTTTTTGTAAAAGAAGCGAATTAATTTGATTTTCCGAACTTTTGGAATTTCTGAACAAAATTCCAAACAAGTATCATTTTGAAAAGATGAACAAAATGTTAAAAATTTGAAAAAAAATCCAGAAAATTTGATGAAAATAAAAAACGCATGTACAGAAAATAAGAAAAAGAAAAAGGAAACAAAAAGAAAAAGAAACGAAAGAGGGATAAATAAGGAAAAAAGAAAAAAAATAAGAAAAACGAAAAAAGAAACAGAAAATTATTAAAAAGAACAGTTCATGAACCTTGTAGATTGTCCTCAAACCGGAAAACCCGTCTGGAAACCTTCCATGTCGTTCCCAAAACCGGGATCAATGGTTGAGCGTTTGGCTGCTAAATGGGCCGCTCGTATCGATCAAATGTGTGTGGCACGTCGACAGTTTGACGCAAAATACGTCAAATTGAAAATTTCATCTCGACGCGTGTGTGGCAGTGGTCCGAACGTACACAAGACCCCTTAATTTGTCTTCGGTTTACCGGAAAACGGATGCCTAGATCGGACTGTGTTAGGTGAAAAAACATGTCTGAACCGCTCGGTCTGAACGGTGCGAGCGGTTTAGGCGTGAAGATGGCCTTAAGCGGCAAAACTAGGACAGGCACTTAATTGCTTGGATTGGTTATGGCACGACCGAGCGAGACACGCAATATGGACGGCCTACCGGAAGAACCCTATTGTCGAGATAGCGACGGCAGCGAAAATCAAGAGCCCTAACCGCGATGGTAGTAGCGGCGACCCTGACGTGACGGATGACCATCGGCGAATGCGGCAGCGAACCAGTTGTGATGTGGCGCCGCTCTTCGGGTTCGTTGGCAAGTTGGAGCGCTGGAACGCAGTGCTGCGTCTCTTGGATAAACTGCGGCCGTCGCTCTTCTTCTGGCGTGGTGCACTGTAGTTTATCTGCTTCTCCCACCGGCCGGTGAGCATCGTACTAAAAAGTGTCGTGCTGGGCGCAACATGGGTCATCGTCCGGTGGAATTGGATAATCTATGCCATGTGAACCCTCCTGCTGTGTCAGCCAAAGTGTATGCGTAGATACCCCGCAAAAAAAAGTGTATAAGTAGATAATAGAGGATCTGTGACTCTAGAAATTGATTGTGCGGCTGTGCGCAAAGAACTTTGGTTGGGTCATTTATTTTGAAACGGAGGGAGTAGTATAGTACTCCCTCTGTAAACTAATATAAGAGTGTTTAGATCATTAAAATAGTAATTTAAACGCTCTTATATTAGTTTACGGAGGGAGTACTTACTAAATTACAAAGATCCAACCAGATTGAAGCGTTTCCCTTTGGCGACGGATATTAAACAGACCCTGTCCGTGTTCGGTGGTCACTGCATTTTGGTGGTAAGAAACAGCAATTCCCTTGCACATGAGCTGGCAACCACGTACGGCAAGGGTCCCTGGAGACCAAGTCATGATAGCAAATGTACCTGAAAATCTCTGAGATTTGATGTTGGCTGAATGTAATCGCACTACTTGAGTAATTTTACTCGCGGTCCTAAAAAAGACATCATTTCCTCTTTCTGGTGCCCACTGAGTGTGCCAACGTTTTATCCACACCAAAGTAACACACATCAGCATGTGTTCTAATGTCAAAGCACGTCATCAAGCTAGCGATCAAAATTAAACAGGTTTGTAGCGTTCCGATGTCTCTCTTCGGACACAGGACCTTGTACAGTGAGAGATGCTCTCCTTATGTCAAGTGGTGTGAGAGCAGCAGATTCCGAAACTGGCCGTCCGCTATAATAACCGTCGATTTGCGGAATACATCATGTAAACCCGACACGAACAGATACTTTAAATTCGGTTGTCTCGTAAATTTTTTTGTGCGATCCCACATCCGCAAGCTTAATTCCTCAATATTTATGGGATTTCGCCTGGTTTTGGAGGATCCCCCTTCCTTTAGCGGGAGGGAAATTTCAGCCCCAACTACTTTTCTTGCATCCGGCGCCATGGCTTTCCGAGCTCGACTCTGACCAAATCTCATAGCCGCCACCGCACACAAGCTGCCGCATGTCGCCGCCGTCGCCCGCGAGCTAGCTAGCTGAAGGAAATATGCCCTAGAGGCAATAATAAAGTTGTTATTTATATTTCCTTATATCATGATAGATGTTTATTATTCATGCTAGAATTTTATTAACCGGAAACTTAGTACATGTGTGAATACATAGACAAACAGAGTGTCACTAGTTTGCCTCTACTTGACTAGCTCGTTGAATCAATGATGGTTATGTTTCCTAACCATAGACATGAGTTGTCATTTGATCAACGGGATCACATCATTAGAGAATGATGTGATTGACTTGACCCATCCGATGATTGTTTAGTTTGTTGCTATTACTTTCTCCATAACTATACATGTTCCTATGACTATGAGATCATGCAACTCCCAAATACCGGAGGAACACTTTGTGTGCTACCAAACGTCACAACATAACTGGGTGATTATAAAGGTGCTCTATAGGTGTCCCCGATGGTGTTTGTTGAGTTGGCATAGATCAAGATTAGGATTTGTCATTCCGATTGTCGGAGAGGTGTCTCTGGGCCCTCTCGGTAATGTACATCACTATAAGCCTTGCAAGCAATGTAGCTAATGAGTTTGTTACGGAATGTAGCATTATGGAACGAGTAAGGAGACTTGCTGGTAACGAGATTGCACCAGGTACTAAGATACCGACGATCGAATCTCGGACAAGTAACATACCGATGACAAAGGAACAACGTATACCATTATGCGATTTGACCGGTAAAGATCTTCGTAGAATATGTAGGAACCAATATGAGCATCCAGTTTCCTCTATTGGTTATTGACCGAAGACATGTCTCGGTCATTTCTACATAGTTCTCGAACCCGTAGGGTCCGCACGCTTAACGTTCGGTGACGATCGGTATTACGAGTTTATGTGTTTTGATGTACCGAAGGTAGTTCGAAGTCCTGGATTTGATCACGAACATAACGAGGAGTCTCGAATTGGTCGATACGTAAAGATCGATATATTGGAAGCCTATGTTTGGACATCGAAATGGTTCCGGGTGAAAATGGGAGTATACCGGAGCACCGGGAGGTTACCGGAACCCTCCGGGAGGTATATGGGCCTTATTGGGTCTTAGTGGGAGAGAGGGGAAAGGAGCAAAGGAGGGGCCTGCCCCCCCCCCCCAAGCCCAATCCGAATTGGGAGGGGGCGGCCCCCCTTTCCTTCCTCCTCCCTCCTCCTTCCTTCTCTCCTAAATCCAACAAGGCAAGGGGAATCCTACTCCCGGTGGGAGTAGGACTCCCCTTGGGGCGCGCCTAGGAGGCCGGCCCCCTCCCCCTCCTCCACTCCTTTATATACGGGAGAGGGGGGGCACCCCATAGATACACAAGTTGATCATTGATCTTTAGCCGTGTGCAGTGCCCCCCTCCACCATAATCCACCTTGGTAATATCATAGTGGTACTTAGGTGAAGCCCTGTTCCTGTAGCAACATCATCATCGTCATCATGCCGTCGTGCTGACGAAGCTCTCCCTCGAAGCTCTACTGGATCGTGAGTTCGCGGGACGTCACTGAGCCGAACGTGTGCAGATCGTGGAGGTGTCGTACCTTCGGTGCTAGATCGGTCGATCATGAACACGTACGACTACATCAACCGTGTTGTCATAACGCTTCCGCTTACGGTCTACCAGGATACGTAGATGATACTCTCACCTCTCGTTGTTATGCATCACCATGATCTGGTGTGTGCATAGGAAAATTTTGAAATTATTGCGTTCCCCAACAGTGGCATCCGAGCCAGGTTTATGAGTAGATGTTATATGCATGAGTAGAACACAAAGGAGTTGTGGGCGTGGGTATATACATATTGCTTGTCGTCACTAGTTGATTCTTGATTCAACGGCATTGTTGGATGAAGCGGCCCAGACCAACATTACGCGTACGCTTACGCGAGACTGGTTCTACCGACGTGCTTCGCACACAGGTGGCTAGTGGGTGTCTATTTCTCCAGCTTTAGTTGAATCGGATTCAATGAACAGGGTTCTTTTTGAAGATCAAAAAGTAATCACTATACCATGTTGTGGTTTTTTGATGCGTAGGTAAGAACGGTTCTTGCTCAGCCTGTAGCAGCCACGTAAAACTTGCAACAACAAAGTAGAGGACGTCTAACTTGTTTTTGTAGGGCATGTTGTGATGTGATGGTCAAGACATGATGCTAAATTTTATTGTATGAGATGATCATATTTTGTAACACAGTTATCGGCAACCGGTAGGAGCCATATGGTTGTCACTTTATTGTATGAAATGCAATCGTCATGTAATTGCTTTACTTTATCGCTAAGCGGTAGCGATAGTCGTAGAAGCAATAGTTGGCGAGACAACAACGATGCTTCGATGGAGATCAAGGTGTCAAGCCGGTGACGATGGTGATCATGATGGTGCTTTGGAGATGGAGATCAAAGGCACAAGATGATGATGGCCATATCATATCACTTATATTGATTACCTCTGATGTTTATCCTTTATGCATCTTATTTTGCTTAGTTCGGCAGTAGCATTATAAGATGATATCTCACTAAATTTGAAGGTATAAGTGTTCTCCCTGAGTATGCACTGTTTCTACAGTTCATTGTGCCGAGACACCACGTGATGATCGAGTGTGATAAGCTCTACGTTCACATACAACGGGTGCAAGCCAGTTTTGCACATGCAGAATACTCGGGTTAAACTTGACGAGCCTAGCATGTGCAGATATGGCCTCGGAACACTGGAGACCGAAAGGTCGAGCGTGAATCATATAGTAGATATGATCAACATAGTGATGTTCACCATTGAAAACTACTCCATCTCACGTGATGATCGGACATGGTTTAGTTGATATGGATCACATGATCACGTAGATGATTAGAGAGATGTCTATCTAAGTGGGAGTTCTTAACTAATTTGATTAATTGAACTTTAATTTATCATGAACTTAGTACCTGATAGTATTTTTCATGTCTATGTTGTTGTAGATAGATGGCCCGTGCTGTTGTTCCGTTGAATTTTAATGCGTTCCTAGAGAAACCTAAGTTGAAAGATGATGGCAGCAACTACACGGGCTGGGTCCGTAACTTGAGGATTATCCTCATTGCTACACAGAAGAATTACGTCCTGGAAGCACCGCTAGGTGACAAACCCGCTGCAGGAGCAACGCCAGATATTATGAACACCTGGCAGAGCAAAGCTGATGACTACTCGATAGTTCGGTGTGCCATGCTTTACTACTTAGAACCGGGACTTCAACGATGTTTTGAACGTCATGGAGCATATGATATGTTCCAGGAGTTGAAGTTAATATTTCAAGCAAATGCCCAAATTGAGAGATATGAAGTCTCCAGTAAGTTCTACAGCTGCAAGATGGAGGAGAATAGTTCTGTCAGTGAACATATACTCAGAATGTCTGGGTACCACAACCACTTGACTCAACAGGGAGTTAATTTTCCTGATGATAGTGTCATTGACAGAGTTCTTCAATCACTGCCACCAAGCTACAAGAGCTTCGTGATGAACTATAATATGCAAGGGATGGATAAGACAATTCCTGAGCTCTTCGCAATGCTAAAGGCCGCGGAGGTAGAAATCAAGAAAGAGCATCAAGTGTTGATGGTCAACAAGACCACCAGTTTCAAGAAAAAGGGTAAAGGGAAGAAGGGGAACTTCAAAAAGAACAACAAGACAGTTGCTACTCAAGTGAAGAAACCCAAGTCTGGACCTAACCCTGAGACCGAGTGCTTCTACTGGAAAGGAACTGGTCACTGGAAGCGGAACTGCCCCAAGTGTTTGGCGGAGAAGAAGGATGGCAAAGTGAAAGGTATATTTGATATACATGTTATTAATGCTCGTAGTAGTGCATGGATATTTGATATTGGTTTAGTTGCTAACATTTGCAACTCGAAATAGGGGCTACGGATTAAGCGAATATTGGCTAAGGACTGATACGTCCATTTTGCATCATGCTTTTATATCGATATTTATTGCATTATGGGCTGTTATTACACATTATGTCACAATACTTATGCCTATTCTCTCTTATTTCACAAGGTTTACATAAAGAGGGAGAATGCCGATAGCTGGGATTCTGGGCTAGAAAAGGAGCAAATATTAGAGACATATTCTGCACAGCTCCAAAAGTCCTGACACTCCACGGAAGACGTTTTCCAAATATATAAAAAATACTGAGAGTAAGAACTTCACCAGGGGGGCCACACCCTGCCCACAAGGGTGGGGGGCGCACCCCCTACCTCGTGGGCCCCCTGGTGGCTCTCCAGTGACCATATTCTGCTATATGAAGTCTTTCGATGGGAAAAAATAAGAAGCCATCTTCTCGGATGAAACTCCGCCGCCACGAGGCGGAACCTTGGCGGAACCAATCTAGGGCTCTGGCGGAGCTGTTCTGCCAGGGAAACTTCCCTCCCGGAGGGGGAAATCATTGCCATCGTCATCACCAACGCTCCTCTCATCGGGAGAGGGCAATCTCCATCAACATCTTCATCAGCACCATCTCCTCTCAAAACCCTAGTTCATCTCTTGTATCCAATTCTTGTCTCCAAGTCCGGGATTGGTGCTAGTAGGTTGCTAGTAGTATTAATTACTCCTTGTAGTTGATGCTAGTTGGTTTAATTGGTGGAAGATCATATGTTCATATCCTATATGCACATTAATACCCCTCTGATTATGAACATGTTTATGCCTTGTGAGTAGTTACTTTTGTTCCTGAGGACATGGGAGAAGTCTTGCTATTAGTAGTCATGTGAATTTGGTATTCGTTCGATATTTTGATGAGATGTATGTTGTCTCTCCTCTAGTGGTGTTATGTGAACGTCGACTACATGACACTTCACCATTATTTGGGCCTAGGGGAAGGCATTGGGAAGTAATAAGTAGATGATGGGTTGCTAGAGTGACAGAAGCTTAAACCCTAGTTTATGCGTTGCTTCATAAGGGGCTGATTTGGATCCATATGTTTCATTCTATGGTTAGGTTTACCTTAATAGTTTTGTTGTAGTTGCGGATGCTTTCAATAGAGGTTAATCATAAGTGGGATGCTTGTCCAAGTAAGGGCAGTACCCAAGCACCGGTCCACCCACATACCAGATTATCAAAGTACCGAACGCGAATCGTATGAACGTGATGAAAACTAGCTTGACGATATTCCCATGTGTCCTCGGGAGCGCTTTTCTCTATATAAGAGTTTGTCCAGGTTTGTCCTTTGCTACAAAAAGGATTGGTCCACCTTGCTGCACTTTATTTACTTTTGTCACTTGTTGCTCGTTACAAATTATCCTATCACAAAACTATCTGTTACCACTTATTTCAGTACTTGTAGAGAATACCTTGTTGGAAACCGCTTATCATTTCCTTCTGCTCCTCGTTGGGTTCGACACTCTTACTTATCGAAAGGACTACAATAGATCCCCTATACTTGTGGGTCATCAAGACTCTTTTCTGGCGCCGTTGCCGGGGGGGCGCCGTTGCCGGGGAGTGAAGCGCCTTTTGTAGGTGGAATTCGGTAAGAAAAAATTTATATAGTGTGCTGAAATTTACTGTCACTTATTACTATGGAAAGTAATCCTATGAGGGGCTTGTTTGGGGTATCTTCACCCCGACCAGTAGAGCAAAGAGTTGCTCCTCAACCTACTGAAAATGAAAATGAAAATGAAAATGAAAATGCCTGCTTTGAAATTCCTTCGGGTATGATAGAAAAACTGCTAGCTAATCCTTTTTTAGGAGATGGAACAAAACATCCTGATGAGCATCTAATATATGTGGATGAAGTTTGTGGATTATTTAAGCTTGCAGGTGTACCCGAAGATGTTGTTAAGAAGAAGGTCTTCCCTTTATCTTTGAAGGGAGACGCATCGACATGGTATAGGCTATGTGATGATATGGGGTCTTGGAATTACAAACGATTGAAATTGGAATTTCATCAGAAGTTTTATCCTATGCATCTTGTTCATCGTGATTGCAATTACATATATAATTTTTGGCCTCGCGAAGGAGAAAGCATCGCTCAAGCTTGGGGGAGGCTTAAATAAATGTTATATTCATGCCCCAATCATGAGCTCTCAAGAGAAATGATTATTCAAAAAATTTATGCTCGGCTTTCCGATAACAATCGCACCATGCTTGATACTTCTTGTGCTGGCTCTTTTATGATGAAGACTATTGAATTCAAATGGGATTTATTGGAAAGAATTAAACGCAACTCTGAAGATTGGGACCTCGACAAAGGTAAGGAGTTAGGTATAACACCTAGTTTTGATTGTGTTAAATCTTTTATGGATACCGATATTTTTCGTAAATTTAGCACTAAATATGGACTTGACTCTGAGATAGTAGCTTCTTTTTGTGAATCTTTTGCTACTTATGTTGATCTCCCCAAGGAGAAGTGGTTTAAATATCATCCTCCCATAGAAATAAAAGTAGCTGCACCTATTAAAGTTGAAGAAAAGATTGTCACTTATAATAATCCTATTGTTCCTACTTCTTATGTTGAGAAACCACCTTTCCCTGTTAGGATAAAGGACCATGCTAAAGCTTCAACTGTAGTTCGTAAAAGCAATATTAAAATATATACACCTCCTGAGCAAGTTAAAGTTGAACCCAATGTTGCTATTGTTAAAGATCTCTTGTCTGATAATATTGATGGGCATGTTATTTATTCCTGTGATGAAACTGCTAGAATTGCTAAACCGTGTGCTAAAGACAAACCTAGACCTGTGGTAGGCATGCCTGTTATTTCTGTTAAAATAGGAGACCATTGTTATCATGGCTTATGTGATATGGGTGCTAGTGCTAGTGCAATACCTTATTCCTTATACAAAGAAGTTATGCATGATATTGCACCTGCGGAGATGGAAGATATTGATGTCACAATTAAACCTGCCAATAGAGATACTATTTCACCAATGGGAATTGTTAGAGATGTTGAAGTCTTGTGTGGGAAAACTAAATATCCTGCTGATTTTCTTGTTCTTGGTTCCCCACAAGATAGCTTTTGTCCTATTATATTTGGTAGACCCTTCCTGAACACTATTAATGCTACCATAGTTGCAAAAGGGATGTTGTTACTATCGGTTTAGATGATATGACTCATGAATTTAATTTATCTAAATTTAGTAGACAACACCGTGAAGAAGAATTGCCTAGTAAGGATGAAATTATTAGTCTTGCTTCTATTGCCGTACCTCCTAGTGATCCTTTAGAACAATATTTGCTAGACCATGAAAATGACATGTTTATGAATGAAAGAAGGGAATTAGATGAAGTATTATTTAAACAGGAACCTATTCTGAAAAATAATTTACCTGTTGAAATCCTAGGGGATCCTCCTCCACCCAAGGGTGATCCTGTGTTTGAGCTTAAACCGTTACCTGATACTCTTAAATATGCATATCTTGATGAGAAAAAGATATATCCTGTTATTATTAGTGCTAACCTTTCAGAGCATGAGGAAGAGAGATTATTGAAAACTCTAAAGAAGCACCGTGCTGCTATTGGGTATACTCTTGATGATCTTAAGGGCATTAGTCCCACTCTATGTCAACATAAAATTAATTTGGAAGAAGATGCTAAACCAGTTCGTGATCATCAATGCCGGCTGAATCCTAAAATGAAAGAAGTGGTAAGAAAGGAAATACTAAAGCTCCTTGAGGCAGGTATAATCTATCCCGTTGCTGATAGTTAGTGGGTAAGCCCTGTCCATTGTGTCCCTGAGAAGGGAGGTATTACTGTTGTTCCTAATGATAAAGATGAATTGATCCCTCAAAGAATTATTACAGGTTATAGGATGGTAATTGATTTCCGCAAATTAAATAAAGCTACTAAAAAGGATCATTACCCCTTACCTTTTATTGATCAAATGTTAGAAAGATTATCCAAACATACACATTTTTGCTTTCTAGATGGTTATTCTGGTTTCTCTCAAATACCCGTGTCAGCTAAAGATCAATCAAAGACTACTTTTACATGCCCTTTTGGTACTTTTTCTTATAGACGTATGCCTTTTGGTTTATGTAATGCACCTGCTACCTTTCAAAGATGCATGATGGCTATATTCTCTGACTTTTGTGAAAAGATTTGTGAGGTTTTCATGGACGACTTTTCTGTCTATGGATCTTCTTTTGATGATTGCTTGAGCAACCTTGATCAAGTTTTGCAGAGATGTGAAGAAACTAATCTTGTCTTGAATTGGGAAAAGTGCCACTTTATGGTTAATGAAGGTATTGTCTTCGGGCATAAAGTTTCTGAAAGAGGTATTGAAGTTGATAAAGCCAAAGTTGATGCTATTGTGAAGATGCCATGTCCCAAGGACATCAAAGGTATAAGAAGTTTCCTTGGCCATGCCGGATTTTATAGGAGGTTCATTAAGGACTTCTCAAAAATTTCTCGTCCTCTGACTAATTTATTACAAAAAGATATACCATTTGTTTTTGATGATGATTATGTAGAAGCATTTGAAATACTTAAGAAAGCATTGATCTCTACACCCATTGTTCAGCCACCTGATTGGAATTTACCCTTTGAAATTATGTGTGATGCAAGTGATTATGCTGTAGGTGTTGTTCTAGGACAAAGAGTTGATAAGAAATTAAATGTTATTCAATATTCTAGTAAAACCCTAGACAATGCTCAAAGAAATTATGCTACTACTGAAAAAGAATTCTTAGCGGTTGTATTTGCTTGTGATAAGTTCAAAACTTATATTGTTGATTCTAGAGTAACTATTCACACTAATCATGCTGCTATTAAATATCTTATGGAAAAGAAAGATGCTAAACCTAGAATTATTAGATGGGTTCTCTTGCTACAAGAATTTGATCTGCATATTGTTGATAGAAAGGGAGCTGAGAACCCCGTTGCAGACAACTTGTCTAGGTTAGAAAATGTGCTTGATGACCCACTTCCTATAGATGATAGCTTTCCTAATGAGCAATTAAATGTCATAAATGCTTCTCATACTGCTCCATGGTATGTTGATTATGCTAATTACATTGTTGCTAAGTTTATACCACCTACTTTCACAAACCAGCAAAAGAAAAAGTTCTTCTATGATTTGAGGCATTACTTTTGGGATGACCCACATCTTTATAAAGAAGGAGTAGATTGTGTTATTAGATGTTGTGTACCTGAGCATGAATAGGAACATATCCTACGCAAGTGTCACTCCGAAGCTTATGGAGGACACCATGCTGGAGATAGAACTGCACATAAGGTATTGCAATCTGGTTTTTATTGGCCTACTCTCTTCAAGGATGCCTGTAAGTTTGTCTTATCTTGTGATGAATGTCAAAGAATTGGTAATATTAGTAGACGTCAAGAAATGCCTATGAATTATTCACTTGTTATTGAGCCATTTGATGTTTGGGGCTTTGACTATATGGGACCTTTTCCTTCCTCTAATGGTTATACACACATTCTAGTTGTTGTTGATTATGTTACTAAGTGGGTAGAAGCTATTCCAACTAGTAGTGTTGATCATAGCACTTCTATTAAAATGCTTAAAGAAGTTATTTTTCCAAGATTTGGAGACCATAGATATTTAATGACTGATGGTGGTTCACATTTTATTCATGGTGCTTTCTGTAAAATGCTTGCTAAGTATGATGTTAACCATAGAATTGCATCGCCTTATCACCCTCAGTCTAGTGGTCAAGTAGAATTGAGTAATGGAGAGCTCAAATTAATTTTGCAAAAGACTATTAATAGATCTAGAAAGAATTGGTCCAAGAAACTTGATGATGCATTATGGGCCTATAGAACTGCATATAAAAATCCTATGGGTATGTCTCCGTATAAAATGGTCTATGGAAAAGCATGTCACTTACCTCTCGAACTAGAACACAAGGCTTATTGGGCTATTAAAGAACTCAATTATGATTTTAAACTTGCTGGCGAGAAGAGGTTATTTGATATTAGCTCACTTGATGAATGGAGAACCCAAGCCTATGAAAATGCCAAGTTGTTTAAAGAAAAAGTTAAAAGATGGCATGATAAAAGGATACAAAAGCATGAGTTTAATGTAGGTGATTATGTATTGCTATACAACTCATCTTTAAGATTTTTTTGCAGGAAAACTTCTCTCTAAATGGGAAGGTCCTTAAGTTATCGAGGAGGTCTATCGTTCCGGTGCCATAAAAATCAACAACTTCGAAGTTACAAATCTGAAGGTGGTGAACGGTCAAAGGATCAAACACTATATCTCAGGTAATCCCATAAATGTCGACACCAATGTTATTGAAACCGTGACCCCGGAGGAATACATAAGGGACACTTTCTGGAATGTTTCAGACTCCGAAAAGGAATAGGTATGTGGTACGGTAAGTAAACCGACTCCAAAACAGTTTTTAAGGCAATATTTCTCCGTTTTGGAATATTTAGAAAAGTAGAAAAATAAGAAGCAGTCCGGGAAGGACACGAGGCCTCCACGAGGGTGGGGGGCACGCCCTACCCTACTGGGCGCGCCCCCTACCTCGTGGGCACCTCGTGTGCTCTCCGGACTCCGTTTTCGTACACGACATGCATTTTGGTCAGTAAAATTCATTATATAATCTCCTGGGGGTTTTGACTCCCGTATCACGCAAAAATCTCTTGTCTTTGTTTCGAGCTGTTTTTCTGACAGATCTAGATTATCATGACGTCTCCAAGTGCTCCCAAGGACAAGTTCTTCGAGAAGGTCATCAACCCTTACCTCGAGGAGGTGCAGCGACACCCTCAAACCATTGATATGCATGATGGGTTGGTGCACATCCGTGATGCTGAGGGACTGAAGGGGAACGGAAGTGTGGAGACGAGGCTCGAAGCAATGGAGCAACAAGTTTTCAAGAGTCAGGGGATGATGGAGCGTGGACTCAACTCCAACCACATGATGATCGCAGAATTCACCAACAAACACAAGCTGGATGCCGACAACATCGGGGAGACCATCTTCAAGCTTCACGAGAAAATCGAGCACCTTCAAGCTCAAATCTATGACCTACAAAACCAAAACTGTGAGTATGAATATAGATTCAAAAGGATGAGTTTGGCTGTAGATTTGAGGATCCCGGAGACTCGGTCATCCTTCTATGAGGGTGAGCCTATGCCTTGGAAGAAGGACGACAAGCCTACGCCATCAACAAAATCACCACTGTCGGTGTCAAAACCGGCGGATCTCGGGTAGGGGGTCCCGAACTGTGCGTCTAGGCCAGATGGTAACAGGAGGCAAGGGACACGAAGTTTTACCCAGGTTCGGGCCCTCTTGATGGAGGTAAAACCCTACGTCTTGCTTGATTAATATTAATGATATGGGTGTTACAAGAGTAGATCTACCACGAGATCAGAGAGGCTAAACCCTAGAAGCTAGCCGATGGTATGATTGTATGTTGAGATTGTTGTCCTACGGACTAAAACCCTTTGGTTTATATAGACACCGGAGAGGGTTAGGGTTACACAAGGTCGGTTACAAAGGAGGAGATATCCATATACGTATCGCCTAGCTTGCCTTCCACGCCAAGTAGAGTCCATCCGGACACGAGACAAAGTCTTCAATCTTGTATCTTCATAGTCTAACAGTCCGGCCAGTGGAGATAGTCCATCTGTCCGGAGACCCCCTAATCCAGGACTCCCACAGTAGCCCCTGAACCAGGCTTCAATGACGACGAGTCCGGCCCGCAGTATTGTCTTCGGCATTGCAAGGCGGGTTCCTTCTCCGAATACATGACAGAAGAAGTTGAATACGAGGATAGTGTCCGACCCTGCAAAATAAATTCCACATTCCACCGCCGAGAGAATAACATTTTCGCAGATCTAATTTCCTGGCTTGTTTTGGCAGCATGACGTTACGTCACGGCCCGGTGATTATTCGAACCGTTTCTTTTAACCAGCTCCACATATAACGCGAGGCGGTTTCGTGACACGTCTTGCCGAAGCGGAGATCATGTTCCCCCAATTACAGGATTATCATTAATGCAGTTGTGGGTAACCCAACCGTGTCTAGGACTCCTAGATTATAGGTAAGTCCTAAACGGCTACGGAGAGGACGCTTGATATTCACCCTCTTTATAAAGGGACGAGGTTTTTGCTTTTTCTCTCTCGTGCTCAATCGAACCCTTCCTCCGCCTCGAATTCTAACACCCAAAGCCCAGGTTAGGCGCTTCGGATCTTCAATCATGTCCGGATCCATCCTTCAAGGCCGATGGATGCCCTCCTCCGTTACGGAAGAGGACATTAAGAAGTTGAGGGAGGCCAGATACCTGACCGCCGAGATTTTGCACCGGCTGCCTGCTCGAGGGCAGGTCGTCCCTACTCCCGAACCCAACGAGAATGTTGTGTTCGTTTCCCACTTCCTCCGAGGTCTTGGCCTCACTCTGGATCCTTTCGTTAGGGGTTTGATGTTCTATTACGGGCTAGATTTTCACGATCTAGCTTCGGACTCCTTTCTCCACATCTCAACGTTTATTGTTGTGTGTGAGGCCTTCCTCCGTGTTACCCCTCACTTCGGTCTGTGGCTCAAGACCTTTGAAGTAAAGCTGAACATGATCGAGGGGCAACAGGCAGCGTGCGGAGGTGCATCAATAGGCAAGATGGCAGGAGCTCCATGGCCGGAAGGTTCCTTTTCAGAGGTGTCCGAATTATGGCAACGGGAGTGGTTCTACGTCACGGCTCCCCGAAGTGCCAAGTGGGTGGCTGCCCCCGCTTTCCGCTCGGGCCCCCCACCACAACTGATGTCATGGGTTAGCAGAGGCCTGAGCTGGGGTCTAGCCAAGGACGTGCCTATACTGCAAAGCCGCATTCGAGATCTCTTCGCGGGAGATTTTAATTTGGCTGTGGTAATACAAGTTATGTTGGTTCATCAAGTCCAGCCATGCAGACGCCGGCCCCTTCGCTTTTGGGAGTTCAACCCAGAGGGACCGCGTGCCATTCAAAGTTTCCTCGGCCTGACGCACGAGGAGATGTACAAGTCATTCTTCGGATCTCAAGTGGAGTGTCCGGATATTACTGAGGACGTGGGCCTGAGCAGTAACCGCGCCGCCGAACAAGTAAGAAATCCTCTGGCCGAACACACTGTCTTTTATTCGAAGTTGTCTCTGAGAGTTTCGCTTTTTGACCAGGACTGGCTAACGAAGGCGAAGATGATTCGGTGTTTGGCCCCCCTCCCTGAGGGTTTGGAAAATCTGGTATTGGAAAAGATGCTCGAGGTCGCACCTTGCCTGGAGCCCTCGAAGGAAGATACCCGGGGGGAGGGGGATAATACAGGCGGACGCGGGCCCCCATCGCTCCTCGTTCCAACCGAGGGAATGAGCGTCTCCATGAAGGAGGACAACCGGGGGAGGAAAAGGACTGCTTCCGAGGATCCGGATGCCGAAGCCTCCAAACGGGAGAAGAGATCTCCAGCAGAAGGTCCCGCCTTGGGGGGTGCTCCTGCCGCACATAGTCCACGGGGGGATCTGCCCTCCAACGAGTCGTAAGTGATCCCAAAATACTTTAAGGTATGCTATCTTTCTTCTGAGAAAATAACCACCGCATATATCTTGCAGTTTGGGCCTTAGCCCCTCTCAGATGAGCTCGTCTCTGAGGGATCTTCTTCCAGAGATGATGGAGAGCGAAACGCCTCCCCCGGACTCCTCCGCTCCAGAAGCGGGCGACCCCGAAGTGTCATCACGGAGGGCCTCTCCGAATCCGGTGAGGCCAGAAGATGATCCCATAGACCCCCGAAGTCCCCAGCATCCGGCTCCCGAGGAGAGCAGACAAAAGGGTCCGGTACTGTCCGGTGTGCGGTCGAACGTTCTGAGGGAGTTGGTGGGGCGAGCGGCCATCTCAGAAGAACACCATGTGCTGATGGGTACGGTGATGGAGAGAATCTCGTCCGCCAAAAGCGGATTACATGAAGCCTTTATGAGTCTACTAATAGGCTTTAAGGTACGTAAGATAATATGTGATAGTACTGCACATGTTAGGTGTGCCCTATGTAGATAGTGGCCCCTGAGACTCTGGTTGCCGTCGAGAACGGCGGCGAACAGAGGATCATATTCTCAGGCAATAACCAGACTGCCCTTATGTGCAGGTTGTGGAGGCTCCGGTGGCTAGCCGGACTAGTGAGTTGGCCAAATTAAAACAACAACTGAATGTGGCTGACGCCGACCTCGAGCTTGTTAACAAGAGGCTTGACGAGGCACAGGGTAAGTGTTATTATCTGGTGAACACCACATAGTAAGAGCAGCATAATGCCAGTATCTTTAATATGTTGTGACTGTAGATGGAGCTGCCTCCATGGAAGCCTTGCGAGCAGAACTTGCCCGAGCCAAGGAACAAGCGAGGATTAGTAATGCCGCTGCTTTGAAGGCGGCCGAAGAATTGAAGGCCGAGAAGGACGCACATTGCGAGAGCCAAGAGAAGATGGCCAAGATGGCCGTGGAATTAAAAGACACTGCCGACCGTTGTCGGGTCCTTGAAAAGGAAAATCGAGCAAAGGCAGCGGACCTTGAGAAGGCCACGGCGGCGGAGAAGGACACCCGTTCTGCTATGAGAGTGAAGAAGGAGGAGCTGTGGGAAGCCGGGGATATTGGGGCTGGGAAACCCTTCATGTTACGGAGGAAGTTCGGAGATCCACGGTATGCTCCTCTGGATCGGCTGTGGAGTTTGGCAGATGTGTATATGGATTTGGCGGCGAGTGCTGCCGATGCTGCCAAGCACTTCCAAGGTCAGACAGGTCGTGAAGTGGACAAGCTGTTCTGGTCACAGTTCAATGTTCCAGAGCGTCCGCTTTCATTGACTGACCAGCTAGCCGAATGGGCCGAACTGAATAGGTTGTCTGGGCTTGCCATGAGGGCTGTTGTGGATCAGCTGTGGCCGGAGAAGCAAAAGCCGGATAGCTATTTCAGCTTAGTGCAGCAGTTCCTTGGTGCGGTGCCGCGCATTAATGCGATGAAGAGGTCGGTGTGCATAGAAGGCTCGCGGATGGCCCTTGCCCGTGTTAAAGCATACTGGGCGGAGCTGGACGCTTCCGTAGTCGCGGCGCAGGGTTCGGCCATAGGCTGAGTGGCAGCCAAGCATTATTTCGAGGAGGTTCTCGAGGGTGCTCGTTTGATAGAGGCCCAGTGCTCAAAGAATGTTATGTTTGAGTGATATGTATTCTCATTGTAAACACAATGCTTTTATGAAGTTTTTATAAGGCTATGTTTATACTTTTGCCTGAAAGTAGTATGATGCCTCCTGTGCGGCCGTTTATGTATACATGTGTATAACCTGAAAGATTGCAGCCGTCGGCTTCAACCCCCACGCATATAATGCGGAGGTGCTCACAAAAAACGTGTGTTCACACTTAACCCAACGTCTTGGTCCTAAGAAGGAGGTGATAGCGCAGCGAGCGAGGCAACCAGACTATAATGCTTTAACACTTTCACTTAGCCATAGGAGTTTGACAGTGGGGCTACTAGATAGCCCCTGGTGGCTCCGCACTCTCCCGATCGCGGGGTGCGTATATGCCTGGCCGGAAAACGGCCCTTCGTTAAGGCGGAGGGATTCTAACATTCCGATAGGTCATCGAGTGGTTGACCAGTCTCACGCTATATCATGACAGTCAGTTTTCGGCTTTCTCTACTGAGGTGCTCGTCCGGATGAACCAGGGCACAATCGCAGTAGTTCTCCTAGTGCTACCTTAGCCAGTAAAGCGGAACGTAAGGCACCAAAACACAGGAGTCGGGCAAACCCAACATTTGACCAAAGACAATGATTCAGAGCTGATGCATATAAGGCCAAACTCGCGACGCCGAACACTCCCTAAGGTATTCGGTCTTTATGGTATAAACCGGGCTGTAATAGTGCCGCTTGTAAGAAGCCCCTTGTGTCCAGGTATGTGCATTATTCTGACGTGGCCACATGCCAAGACGTCACCATCCTTCTCAACTGTGCTGAGAATTCGGTGGATATGTATCAACAAGAGACAGTAAAAAAGGTTTACGCAGGGTCTTAATCTAAAAAGAATCCTTGGAGCGGGTCCCTGCTGCACGGCTGCACCTGTGCCTCCGTTGTGACGTATCCTGGACGGGTGTAGCACGATGATTATCTGTAAAAGAGAGGAGCTTAGGTAAAAAAGCTGTCGTGCAAAAGGATAGTTTTTAAAGAAACCATGTATAATTCAAGGTGAGTAAGAATTGCCACTTGTCTACGCACGTTGAGCCCCTTGTATTTGTAAGAGGGGTGTGATCATTGATCCGATATAAATTGCATATAGCTGCGCCGGACTCATCCAACCGTGTCCGAGGTCGTGACGACCTGCTAAATGCTTTAGTTGGTGAGGCCGTTTTTAGTGTGCGGCTGCCAAGGCAGCCGCACGCTCTTCGGCGCGCAGAAATCGCTTAATATTTCCGTTCACTGTAATGATGCCACGTGGACCGGGCATCTTGAGTGTGAGGGAAGCATAGTGTGGTATTGCATTAAAGCGAGCGAAAGCTTCGCGTCCGAGTAGTGCTTGATAGTCACTTTGGAACGGAGCGATGTGGAAGGTTAGATGTTCGCTACGGAAGTTATCGGGGAAGCCGAATATAACTTTTAGTAGCAGGGAGCCCGTGCAATGAGCCCCTAGGCCTGGCATTCCTCCTTTAAAGGTAATATTGCTATGGCGAATTTCTGTTGGGTCTATCCACATTTCGCAGATTGTATCCTGGTATATCAGGTTTAGACTGCTGCCACCGTCCATCAGGACTTGTGTGAAGCCATATCCGTCAATTATTGGGTCTAATACCAGGGCAGCCCATCCTGCCTGCCGGATACTTGCTGAGTAATCACGATGGTCGAAAGTGATCGGTTGAGACAACCAGTGGCAGGACTCTGCGGTGATAGGCCTTCGGGCATATTTTTCTGGGAGTGCCATTTTGTTTCTTCCATTGATCACGTGTAACACGTTTACTATTTTGACTTCTGGTGGAAATTTCTTTTGTCCCCCAGTGTCTTCCTTGAGAGGCTCATCCTCATCTTCGCTTGGTGTATCCTCCCCCTTGTGTACGGCGTTGAGCTTGCCGGACTGCCTAAAGACCCAACATTCTCTGTGGGTATGATTGGCCGGTTTGCCAGGGGTGCTATGGACCTGACATATTTGGTCCAGAATTTTGTTTAGGCTGGACAGTTCGTCTCTGGCGCCTTTAGAGGGCGGCTTTTGCTGACCTGGCCGAGAGCTTTTGAATCCGGCATTTACCACCGTGCTCTTCATGTTATCTCCTTTATTCCAGCGTTTGTTATTGTTGTTGCGCCGTGATTTCCCGTTTTCATCTCTAACTTCAGATGTACTGGGGTCGCTGGTGCTGCATCGGGCTAGCCAGCTGTCCTCATCCGCGTAAAAGCGGGTCATGAGGCTTGTTAATGCTGCCATTGTTCTCGGTTTTTCTTGGCCGAGCTGTCGGGCAAGCCATTCATCACGGACGCTGTGCTTAAAAGCTGCCAAGGCTTCGGCGTCTGGACAATCAACGATTTGGTTCTTTTTAGTAAGAAACCTGTTCCAAAGCTTTCGGGCTGACTCTCCGGGCTGTTGAGTTATATGACTCAAATCATCCGCGTCCGGAGGTCGGACATAAGTCCCTTGAAAGTTTGCCCGAAAAGCGTCTTCGAGCTCTGCCTAGCTTCCAATGGAGTTTTCGGGGAGGCTTTAAGCCAGTGACGGGCTGGCCCTTTGAGTTTGAGTGGTAAGTACTTGATGGCGTGGAGATCATCTCCTCGAGCCATATGGATATGGAGGATATAGTCCTCGATCCAGACCCAGGGTCTATTGTTCTGTCGTATGCCTCTATGTTTACAGGTTTGAATCCCTCTAGAAATTCATGATCCAGCACCTCATCGGTGAAACATAGGGGGTGTGCGGCACCCCTGTATCTGGGTGTACCGTGTTGTTCGGATGTTTGTGGTGTTATATCGTATGCTGGGGCGCCCTTGCATGGTCCATAGATGGATCTAGTTGCGCTGTCCTTTTGGTGCAGGCCCTCGCGTGAATCACGTATTGTCTTGTGAGTGGCATTGTTTGCCACTCTATGTTGGCCGTGAGGTCGTCTATCCGGCCAGGTGGCTGTTTTGATTTTTGGTTGTGAGGGGTCTGAGGCCTCCTCATCGAATTCAGGTAGCAACTTCCGCTTTGGGTAGCTCTTGGTGGGGCGATTGTCGCCGTACTTTGCTGCTGTGTTGAGTACTTTACTCCATCTAATTTGGAGTGTGACCTGCGCAGCCTTGAGCCTTTGCTTCTGCTTTTTCAGACTCCTCGCGGTGGCAACAAGCCTTTGACGGGCATTCTGCTGCTCCGGGTGCCTGTCCGGTGTTGTGTCGTCCGGACTGTTATCTTTAACGGAATAGGTTTGTTCGGTTTGATTCTCTGTATTGCCGTGGTCCGGCAGTGGTTCGCCCTGCTCCAACGCTGGGTCTGTGTGATCGTTTTTTCTGGCAAGGCGGGATTTGGGGCAGCGCTTGCGCCACCGCTTTGACTGCTTCTCGAGGGAACAAGCCATCGGTGCGTCCTTCCGTTCCTCGTCGTCGTCTTATTTTGGTGTGTCCACCATGTATACATCATATGATGAAGTGGACGTCCAGCGCCCTATTGGTGGTGGTTCCTCTTCGCCTCCCGCATCGTTGTCCATACCATCGATGTCTGCGGAGTCGAAGTCGAGCATGTTGGTTGAGTCATCGATAGTGGATATTAAGTGGGTGGTGGGTGGGCGTCGAATTTCTTCGTCGTCCGCATCCCAATCCGGTTGGCCATAATCCGGCCAGGGCTCTCCTGACAAAGAGAGAAACCTTAGTGAATTCAGAATGTCGCCGAAGGGTGAGTGCTGAAAGATATCCGCGGCGGTGAATTCCATGATTGACGCCCAATCGGATTCGATTGGCAGGCGCGCGGATGGTTCGGGGTCCGGAAGAGAGTCCGACGCCTTGGAGTCACGGGCCGTGCAGAGGATTATGCTGGTGTTTGGCTCGATCGCTATCGAGACTGCAGCCCCTGAGGCGGTGTCTAGCCACCCGTCCTCGATTGGCGCAGTTGGCTCCGAGCTAAGGGTCGGAGCTGATGCGGGCGCGGCCTCTGGAGTACCGTCCGGCGGCAGAGCTAGGTCATACCCATCGCGACAATGTGGCGCGCCTGACTGTGGCTCGAATCCGTCGAAGATCAAGTCCCCACGGATGTTGGCCGTGTAATTCAAACTTCCAAATCTGACCTGATGGCTAGGGGCGTAGCTTTCAATCTGCTCTAGATGGCCAAGCGAACTAGCCCACAGTGCAAAGCCGCCGAATGCGAAGATCTATCCGGGGAGAAAAGTCTCACCCTGGACCGCATCGCTATCGATGATAGTAGGAGCCATCAAGCCTAATCGGCGACGACACAGAGGAACTCTCAATGAAAGCACCAATGTCGGTGTCAAAACCGGCGGATCTCGGGTAGGGGGTCCCGAACTGTGCGTCTAGGCCGGATGGTAATAGGAGGCAAGGGACACGAAGTTTTACCCAGGTTCGGGCCCTCTTGATGGAGGTAAAACCCTATGTCTTGCTTGATTAATATTGATGATATGGGTGTTACAAGAGTAGATCTACCACGAGATCAAAGAGGCTAAACCCTAGAAGCTAGCCTATGGTATGATTGTATGTTGTGATTGTTGTCCTATGGACTAAAACCCTTCGGTTTATATAGACACCGGAGAGGGTTAGTGTCGGTGTCAAAACC
>NC_041388.1:400196847-400201209 GCF_002162155.2 Triticum dicoccoides | reverse complement strand
CGGATCTCGGGTAGGGGGTCCCGAACTATGCATCTAGGCCGGATGGTAACAGGAGGCAAGGGACACGAAGTTTTACCCAGGTTCAGGCCCTCTCGATGGAGGTAAAACCCTACGTCTTGCTTGATTAATATTGATGATATGGGTAGTACAAGAGTAGATCTACCACGAGATCGGAGAGGCTAAACCCTAGAAGCTAGCCTATGGTATGATTGCTGTTCTGTATGTTGTCCTACGGACTAAAACCCTCCGGTTTATATAGACACCGGAGAGGGTTAGGGTTACACAAAGTCGGTTACAATGGTAGGAGATCTGCATATCTGTATCGCCAAGCTTGCCTTCCACGCCAAGGAAAGTCCCCTCCGGACATGGGACGAAGTCTTCAATCTTGTATCTTCATAGTCCAGGAGTCCGGCTGAAGGTATAGTCCGGCTATCCGGACACCCCCTAATCCAGGACTCCCTCAGTAGCCCCTGAACCAGGCTTCAATGACGACGAGTCTGGCGCGCAGATTGTCTTCGGCATTGCAAGGCGGGTTCCTCCCCCGAGTACTTCATATTGTCCGGCTCTGCAAAATAGTGTCCGGCTCTGCAAAATAAGTTTCCACATATTGCCATGGAGAGAATAACATTTACACAAATCTAATCTGCTGACGTATTCCGTAGTGTGACACACCACGGCCAAGCCTTTATCCGAGTCGTTTCATTATCCCACCTCAGCGCGTCATGCGAGGCGGTTTCCTTGGCACGTCTTGTTAAAGCAGAGATCGTGTCCCCTTATTCCGGGATTCTCATCAATACGGGCGTGGGTAACCCAACCGCTTCTAGGACTCCTAGATTATAGGCAAGTCCAAACGGACACGGAGAGGATGCTTGATATTCACCCTCTTTATAAAGGGACAAGGCTTTTATTTTTCCCTCCCGTGCTCAATCGAATCCTTCCCCCACCTCAAGCTCAAGCGCCCAAAGTTCAGGTCAGGTGCTCCGAACCTTCAGTCATGTCCGGATCCAGCCTTGAAGGCCGATGGGTGCCTTCCTCCATATAACACCCTCGATGCGACTATAGCTCCCACGTGTCGAGGCACGACTTAGAGACATAATCGCATTGAAGGCATATGTCGCAAGTTAGGCAATCTTCACAACATCCCATGAAATATGAATAATAAGGGGAGAACATAGTTGGCTTACACTCGCCACGTCAAACAAGTACATAAATAACATTACATCATCCAAAACACTCATGGCCCGACTACGGCGCCAAAATGGAAAATAACCCAACATGCGACACGGTCCCGATCAAACCCCAACTAGGCACCACTACTGATCATCATGAAAAGACATGTAGTAACGCTGAGAGTCCTTGTCGAACTCCCACTTGAGCTCGTACTCGTCACCTGGAGCAGAAACACCTGGACCTGCATCTGGAGTTATAGTATCTGTGAGCCACAGGGACTCAGCAATCTCGCACCCTCGCGATCAAGACTATTTAAGCTTATAGGAAGGATAGGCAAATATATATGTGGAGCTGCTGCAAGCGACTAGCATATGTGGTGGCTAACTTATACGCAAAAGAGAGCGAGAAGAGGAGGCAAAGCGCGAGCGAGAATCTAGAAGAACAACCTGCGCAAGCATAACTCCAACACCGTGTCCACTTCCCGGACTCTGCCGGAAAGGGGCCATCACAGTAGCACACTCAGTTGATTCATTTTAATTAATTAAAGTTCAAGTTATCTACAACCGGACATTAAAAAATTCCCATCTGCCCATAACCGCGGGCACGGCTTTCGAAAGTTCAATCCCTGCAGGGGAGTCCCAACTTAGCCCATGACAAGCTCTCACGGTCAACGAAGGAATAGACCTCCTCCCAAGATGTTCCGATCATACTCGGTATCTCGGTAACTCAAGACACTTCGACAGGTTAAAACAAGACCAGCAACACCCCCCGAATGTGCTGACAAATCCCGATAGGAGCTGCACATATCTCTTTCTCAGGGCACACTCAGATGAGCACTCCATACAACTAAAACCAAACCTCGAGTTTCCCCGAGGGGGCGCTGCACAGGACTCTAGTTTGGACCAACACTCAGAGGAGCACTGGCCCGGGGGGGTTAAAATAAGATGACCCTTGAGTCTACAGAACCCAAGGGAAAGAAAAGGCTAGGTGGCAAATGGTAAGACCAATGTTGGGCATTGCTGAAAAAGCTTTAATCAAGGCGAACTATCAAGGGGTTCCCATTATAACCCAACCGCGTAAGGAACGCAAAATCCGGGAACATAACACCGATCTGACGGAAACTAGGGCGGCAAGAGCGGAATAAAACACTAGGCGAGAGGCCGAGCCTTCCACCCTTTACCAAGTATATAGATGCATTAAGATAACATGGCAATATAATGATATCCCAACAAGTAAATAAAAGATGTTCCAACAAGGAACGGCCTCCAATCTTCACCTGCAGCTAGCAACGCTATAAGAGGGGCTGAGCAAGGCGATAACATAGCCAATCAACGGTTTGCTAGGACAAGATGGGTTAGAGGTTGACATGGCAATTTGGGAGGCTGACAAGCAAAAGGTAGGCATCGTAGCATTGGCATAACAAAGAGCGAGCAAACTAGCATAGCAAAGATAGTAGTGATTTCGAGGGTATGATCATCTTGCCTACAAAGCTGTCAGAGTTGACTGGATCCTCAAGAGCAAACTCAACGGGCTCCTCGTTAGTGAACTCGTCTCCCGGATCTACCCAAACAAGACAAACAAGCAACAAGGATACAATCAACCACGTGCAAGAACAAGCGATATGATGAAATCATGATATGCTTTGCGGGATGCGATGCGGGATGCAAAATGCAAGATATGACAGGAAATGCATGGACCTGGCCTCAACTTGGAAATCCAAGTGTGTCACTGGAAAGATGAGATGAAATCGCTTGAAAACGATATAAAGAACGCCGGAATCGGAGTTACGGTTTGGAAATGGCAAGCGTTTTAAGGATGACACCGGTCTGCGATTTACAGCAAGTAGGCAACTAAATGCAACGAAATGAACATGCTACAACACCCAAACATGACAACAAAATGCATGGCAGGGATGCACACAAGAAGCTTAACAAAATACTAGCACTGAGCCACGGCCAATTCATCCATTAGGAGGTTCAAACAAGCATGGCAAAAACGCAAATGCAAAACAGATCTCAGACTTAGCGAAATTAACACTTGTCTGGAATTTCAGATCATGAAGCCCTCTTCGGAGCAGCAAAACAACATGATACATGACCTGATTATGACAAAGAAGAACATGGCATGGAGCTACTCAACAAGCTTAACAAAAGACCCAAAGTGACCTGGGGCCAAAAGGATTCACAAAATATAATAACGGGCACACGAACATAGCTAAAACACAATCAGTTTTCACACAGTGAACACTGGGACATGCTGAAATATAACTCACGAAGGCATGTAAACAAGCTCGATGCACTCACCACGGTGCAAGTCACGGCAAGGCAAGCATACATCCATTAAGAAGTAAAAAAAATACAAGCTAGACATGGCAAGAACAATGGCATAGCATGCACGGATCAACTACAATAACATCGGTAAAATCGCAAACGAGTTGACGATCTACCCAGATTCACAACGAAGCAAAAGTAGAGCTCGATTGACTCAAGCTAGGTTGCTCCATAATTGCAAGTAAAGACATGGATGGATAGAGCATAACATGATTAACAAAACTCCTTTACTGATCATCCTTAAAAGAGGCACGGATCACTAGGAAACAAGCTGAACATATGGCATCATGAACTAAATAATCCCAGACTTAGTGAAAACAACTAAGTCTCTGAAAACAGATTTCCCGGGTGCCTCTCTTTGCAAGCTTGCACAAGTCACCACATACATCCTAAAAATGCATTGGTTGCACCTCTGGAAAGATAACGAAATGCTTAACAAAACATATGAAGGACTCACAGGCATATCATGCACACAACAATCATGGCAAAAATGACAAAAGTCTAAGATGAACTAGCAGATCTGACAAATATCTCACGAAGCCTCCTTCTAACAGCATTTCGGGCATCAAGATGAACTCAAATGAAAATGATGCAATGGAATGAAATGATGTACTCGTCGAGATAAACATTTTGATATACTATATGCCCAAATCGGAGCTAGGAATGCGGAGATACGGCCGGTCAAAGTACGCACAAAAATTAGGGTTCGGGGAAGAAAAGTCAACTGAGGTGATTTTTTCCAGATCTGGATCTGGCGCGGTTCCCGAGGTTCACCGCCGTTACTGTAGCTGCCGGACTTGGAGAGGAGGAGGCCGGGCATGGGGAGCTCGCCGGAGTGGAGGAGAGGCCGGGGCGGCGGCCG
>NC_041388.1:400157601-400196345 GCF_002162155.2 Triticum dicoccoides | reverse complement strand
GGTGGCTCCGGCCACCGGGCGCGAGGAAGAGGGCGGAGGAGGCGGAGACGAGCGCGAGGCGGTGGCCCGCAGTGGCGGAGTCGGGGGCCGGGCGTGGGCCTCCCGGGTCGGCGGCGCGGTAGGTGGCGGAGGCCACGTGGCAACGGCGGGTTGGCTGCGGCGATGCGTCCGGTCGGATTGGACGTGTCCTGTTGGCGCGGGGATCCTTTTTTTTGGGCTAGGGTTTCGTAGGAGGAGATGATCCGAAAACGAGGGGGGGGGGCTATTTATAGGCATAAGTGGAGCTAGGAGAGTCCAAATGAGGTGCAGTTTTCGGCCACGCGATCGTGATCGAACGCTCTAGGTGATGGAGCAGAGTTTGGTGAGTTTTGGGCCAAATTGAAGGGGTGTTGGGCTGCAACACACACGAGGCCTTTTCGGTCCCTTGGTTAACCGTTGGAGTATCAAACGAAGTCCAAATGATACGAAACTTGACAGGCGGTCTACCGGTAGTGAACCAAGGCCGCTTGGCAAGTCTCGGTCCAATCCGGAAATGTTTAATCCCCACACACGAAAGAAAGCTAGAAATGACCACCGGAGGAGAACGAAGCGCCGGAATGCAAAACGGACAACGGGGAAAATGCTCGAATGCATGAGATGAACATGTATGCGAATGCAATGCACATGATGACATGATAAGAGATGCATGAAAACGAAAAACAACACACGGAGACAAAGATCCGAACCCGAGAAATAAATATAACTTAACGCCGGAAACGGCAAGAGTTGGAGTGCAAATAGGGAAAGTTACATCCGGGGTGTTACAACAATCCACCACTACGAAAATATCTCGTCCCGAGATCTAGGACTGAAAGAACTCCGGGTACTCAGAACGGAGGTGATCCTCGCGTTCCCAGGTAGCTTCACGGTCGGAATGGTGTGACCACTTGACTTTGAGAAATTTGATTGACTTGTTGCGAGTCTTGCGTTCAGTCTCTTTAAGAATAGCAACTGGGTGCTCACGATAAGAGAGATCTTCTTGGAGCTCAATGTCCTCGAAGTTGACTGTGCGGTCAGGAGTCTTGAAGCACTTTCGAAGCTGAGAGACATGGAACACATCATGAACATTTGCAAAGTTTGAAGGAAGCTCGAGTTGATAGGCGAGGTCGCCTCTCTTGCTGACAATCTTGAAAGGTCCCACGTATCTAGGGGCAAGCTTCCCTTTGATACCGAAGCGACGAGTACCTTTCATAGGAGAGACACGGAGGTAAACATGATCTCCGATCTCGAAAGCCAAATCACGGTGCTTACTATCATAGTAGCTCTTCTGGCGGGATTGGGCTGCTTTGAGGTTATCACGAATGACTTTGCACATTTCTTCTACCTCTGTGATTAAGTCATTACCCAGCAGCTAACGTTCACCGGTTTCAGACCAGTTGAGAGGGGTACGACACTTCCTGCCATACAGAATTTCAAATGGGGCCTTGCCCGAACTTGCTTGAAAATTGTTGTTATATGAGAATTCAGCATAAGGAAGACAATCCTCCCATTTCATGCCGAAGGAGATCACACAAGCCCACGCTCGACTTGACCGCTTGTTTGAGGATAGAAAGCAGTGCTGAAGCGGATGTTCGTGTCCGTGGCCTTCTGAAAAGAATCCCAAAACTTCAAGGTAAAGATGCTGCCACGGTCTGAAGAAATCACTTGAGGAATACCGTGCAGAGAGACAATACGAGAGGTATAGAGTTCCGCCAATTGAGCTGCAGTGATCGACTCTTTGATAGGCAGAAAGTGAGCCACTTTGGTGAGTTTGTCGATGACAACGAATATAGCATCATTGCCACGCTTGGACTTTGGAAACCCGGTCACGAAGTCCATTTCAATGTGGTCAAACTTCCATTCTGGAATGGCAAGAGGTTGGAGGAGACCTGCTGGCCTTTGGTGTTCTGCCTTCACTCTTCTATAGACATCACATTCATTCACGAATTGAGCGATCTCGCGCTTCATTCGAGTCCACCAATAAGCTTGCTTGAGATCCTAATACATCTTCGTACTCCCAGGGTGGATGGAGAGGAGAGAATTGTGAGCCTCGTTCATGATCACTTTACGGAGGTCACCTTTGGGCACAACAATACGATCCTCGAAGAAAAAAGTGTCCTTGTCATCAAGGCGGTAGCACTTGTACTTGGACTGACTCTTGGCAATCCCAATCTTCACCTTTTTCACCATAGCATCAAGAAGCTAGGCTTGGCGAATCTGGTCTTCTAAGGTAGGAGAGACTTGAAGGTTGGCGAGGAAACCTTGAGGAATAACTTGCAGATTAAGTTTGCGGAAAGCTTCACAAAGCTCGGGTTGATAAGGCTTAAGAATTAGACTGTTGCAATATGCTTTCCTGCTCAAAGCGTCAGCAATCACATTAGCCTTGCCTGGAGTGTACTCAATACTCAGATTATACTCTTGAATCATTTCGACCCATCGAGTTTGCCTAAGGTTGAGATTAGGCTGAGTGAAGATGTACTTGAGACTCTTGTGATCAGTGAAAATATCCACTTTTCTTCCCAATAGAAGATGTCTCCAAGTCAACAGAGCATGCACAACTGCCGCCAACTCGAGATCATGAGTGGGGTAGTTCTTCTCATTAGGCTTCAACTGGCGAGATGTATAAGCAACAACTTTGTTCTCTTGCATCAAAACTGCGCCGAGACCTTGGAGAGAGGCATCACAAAAGACCTCGTACGGCTTGGATTCATCAGGCGGAGTCAGAACTGGAGCAGTGCTCAATTTCTCTTTCAAAGTGTTGAAAGCAATATCACACTCCGGAGACCAAACGTACTTGACGTGCTTCTGGAGAAGATTTGAGAGAGGCTTCGCGATCTTGGAAAAGTTTTCAACGAATCTTCGGCAATAGCTTGCGAGACCGAGAAAACTGCGGAGTTGCTTCACGTTCTGAGGAGGTTCCCAATTCACAATAGCAGACACCTTCTCAGGATTCACGACAATGCCCTTGGCAGAGATGATATGACCAAGATAAAGAACCTCATCGAGCCAAAATTCACACTTGGAGAACTTGGCGTAGGACTGATGTTCTCTGAGCTTATCAAGAACCAAATGCAAGTGCTTGGCATGATCTTCCTTGTTCTTTGAGAAAACCAGAATGTCGTTGAGATAGACCAAAATGAAGTCATTGGTGTAGGCATTGAAGATGAAGTTCATCATGTGAGAGAACGTCGGCGGAGCGTTGGCGAGGCCAAAAGACATGACAATGTATTGTATGAACCAAAGCTTGTTCTGAATGCTGTCTTGGGAATATCTTCTTCATGAATGCGAATCTGGTGATAACCCATACGGAGATCAAGCTTGGAGAATACTTGGGCACCTTTGAGTTGTTCGAACAGCTCATTGATGTCGGGAAGTGGGTATTTGTTCTTGATGGTCTTCTTGTTCACTGGACGGTAATCAACACAAAGTCGGTCCATTCCATCCTTCTTCTTCACAAAAAGAACACCACAACCCCACGGAGAAGAACTAGGCCAGATGAGACCCATTCTCTCTTGCTCATCGAGTTGCTTCTTCAGCTCCTTCAACTCTTCAGGTTCGAGCTTGTAAGGACGTTTGCACACAGGTTCCGTGCCAGGCTCAAGTTCAATAACAAACTCAACTGGCCGGTATGGAGGCATTCCTGGGAGCTCTTCTGGAAAGACGTCTCGATATTCACAAACGACTGGAATTTGAGCGATAGCATCCAATTCACCCTTCTCATTGAGAGAAAACAGACGGATGGTATTATCCCGAGCGGCAAAGACAATTACATCCTCAGACGAATGAGTCAATTGAATCTGCCTGGCTGCACAATCAAGATGTGCCTTGTGCTTAGAAAGCCAATCCATTCTGAGAATAAGATCAATATCTGAGTTACCGAGAACAATTGGGGAAGAAAGGAACTTGTAGTCACCCAATGTGATAGTAACTTCAGGGACGCAGGTGTTAGCTGTCATCTGCTTGCCCGGTGACACAATTTGCAAGGAACTTTGCAGATACTGATAATCACACTCATACTTTGATGCAAAAGGTTTGGAAATGAAGCAATGCGATGCACCCGTGTCAAAAAGAACTTTTGCAGGAATATCATTAACAGGAAGGTTACCCATGATCACATCTGGCGAGTCCTCTGCCTGAGCTGCATTCACCATATTGACCTTGGCAAACTTGGGGTTATGCTTGACCACAGCTGTACTTGCCGATCTGACAGGAGGAGGAGGAAGACGCCTCTGGTTGAGACACTTGTTGGCATAGTGACCCTTCTGTTGGCACTTGTTGCACGTGACCTCTGAAAGCGGACGGTGATACGTAGCACTCGATCTTGGAGCTTGAGACGAAGTCTTGTTCTGAAAGCCAGGGTTGGGTGGGTGGGAAGAACCACTACCACCTTTACTCTTCTGCTGATACGGCTGACGAAACGGAGGAGGAGGAAGCCAAAACTTCTGCTTCTTGGCCACTTGAGTAGAGGAAGAAGGAGTAACATCTCTGACTCGCTTCCTGGAAGCATCACACCTCAACTGAGCAGCCTCTTGCTTCAGTGCCATGTTGTAGAACTCATCGTATCTCAAGGGCTCAAAGAGGACAAGAGCGAGCTGAATTTCTTCTCTGAGACCACCCCTGAACTGGTATATCATGCTCTTCTCATCAGGGACGTCCTGCTTGGCAAAGCGTGCGAGCTTCTGGAACAATTTGTTGTAGTCATAGACAGACAAAGAGCCTTGCTTCAGATTGTGGAATTCCTCACGCTTGCTTTCAACCACGCTCTGCGGAATATGATGAGCTCGGAAATCTCGATGGAAATCATCCCAAGTGATAACACGTCCACCTCTGGAATCCTTGTACTGCTGGAACCATTCTGCAGCTTGATCTTTGAGTTGGAAGGAAGCGAACTTGACAAAGTCCTCAGGCCTGACGTTACTGCACTCGAAATGCTTACACAGATCCACAAGCCAATCGTCAGCATCGGTTGCCTCAACACAATTGCTGAAAGTCTTTGGCCCGTTAGCAAGGAACTGGTTGAGTGTAGCAAAGTGACTCTGATTGCTACCTTGATTCCCTTGACTGCCTTGATTGCGCTCTTGGAGAATTTGCATGATCAGCTGTGTGTTTGCATTGGTTGCGGCCATCACAGCTTGCCATGCCTCCGGAGGAGGTGGAGGTGGTGGTGGATCAGGATTCGGAGTCGTGCGCGTTGGAGGAGCCATCCTGAAGAGGTTGACCACCATTAGCACATTGACAGATAAATATTGAAGCTGAATCCAGCGGAATGGAAATTGCAACATATAGTCTTCACATCCGAACAAAATGAACGAATGCATTCCTCTTGAAATGGTCACATATCCATAAATTGAGAAGCCACGTAGAATTAAGGTAGAGAAATAAATCAACAAGGTACGGATCAAGAACGAATAATCGGTAGGAAATCCCAATCTCAAACCAATATCCGTGGAAGAAGAACTAGAGCTACTAGAATTCCCACCTATGAAACTCCCGAAACTTTCTGGTTATGCAATCAGGTGTTGGGGATACAGGGGAAGCATAATATCTCACCCAAACTAGCAATTCCTACATCCAGCTGTATCCATCCTTCAACACATAACCAAGAAACCTTCAGAAACCATCTACATCAACCTTCGAAAAGCATCCGTTATACAAGTTATGGCGATACTCCCGAACTCCCGCCCCAGTACTGGGTGGTGTCGAGGTTATCTCACCAACGAACTGCATAAAAGAGATTTTCGATGTCGGCGAACATATCTCAAGTATTCCAGAATTGCAACGATAAAATTATGATGACAACACCTCAGAGATCAACTCCCCGGGACACTTCCACTAAACCCCTGACAAGAGGCACCAAGACAATGTTCTCATCATAAGCCATCGGAACGATTCCAAGATACTTGCGTGATCCTAATTTTTTTTGTGAAATTTGAGAAGAGAAGAGTCAAAACTCTACGCCAGGATGCCTTACCAGAGCGATGAGGAGACTGGGAAGTAAAAAGAATTCCTAAGCTCTCCGATATATAATTCCTAAATGACTCAAAACATTTTTCTAGACACAACTCGACCGCTAAAGACGATCAAGCAATGGGGCTCCTAAGGTCGGGGAAGGCTCTGATTACCAACTTATTACACCCTCGATGCGACTATAGCTCCCACGTGTCGAGGCACGACTTAGAGACATAATTGCATTGAAGGCATATGTCGCAAGTTAGGCAATCTTCACAACATCCCATGAAATATGAATAATAAGGGGAGAACATAGTTGGATTACACTCGCCACGTCAAACAAGTACATAAATAACATTACATCATCCAAAACACTCATGGCCCGACTACGGCGCCAAAATGGAAAATAACCCAACATGCGACACGGTCCCGATCAAACCCCAACTAGGCACCACTACTGATCATCAGGAAAAGACACGTAGTAACGCAGAGAGTCCTCGTAGAACTCCCACTTGAGCTCGTACTCATCACCTGGAGCGGAAACACCTGGACCTGCATCTGGAGTTATAGTATCTGTGAGCCACAGGGACTCAGCAATCTCGCACCCTTGCGGTCAAGACTATTTAAGCTTATAGGAAGGATAGGCAAATATATATGTGGAGCTGCTGCAAGCGACTAGCATATGTGGTGGCTAACTTATACGCAAAAGAGAGCGAGAAGAGGAGGCAAAGCGCGAGCGAGAATCTAGAAGAACAACCTGCGCAAGCATAACTCCAACACCGTGTCCACTTCCCGGACTCCGCCAGAAAGGGGCCATCACGGTAACACACTCAGTTGATTCATTTTAATTAATTAAAGTTCAAGTTATCTACAACCGGACATTAACAAATTCCCATCTGCCCATAACCGCGGGCACGGCTTTCGAAAGTTCAATCCCTACAGGGGAGTCCCAACTTAGCCCATGACAAGCTCTCACGGTCAACAAAGGAATAGACCTCCTCCCAAGATGTTCCGATCAGACTCGGTATCTCGGTAACTCAAGACACTTCGACAGGTTAAAACAAGACCAGCAACACCGCCCGAATGTGCCGACAAATCCCGATAGGAGCTGCACATATCTCTTTCTCAGGGCACACTCAGATGAGCGCTCCATACAACTAAAACCAAACCTCGAGTTTCCCCGAGGGGGCGCTGCACAGGACTCTAGTTTGGACCAACACTCAGAGGAGCACTGGCCCGGGGGGGTTAAAATAAGATGACCCTTGAGTCTGCAGAACCCAAGGGAAAGAAAAGGCTAGGTGGCAAATGGTAAGACCAATGTTGGGCATTGCTGAAAAAGCTTTAATCAAGGCGAACTATCAAGGGGTTCCCATTATAACCCAACCGCGTAAGGAACGCAAAATCCGGGAACATAACACCGATCTGACGGAAACTAGGGCGGCAAGAGTGGAACAAAACACTAGGCGAGAGGCCGAGCCTTCCACCGTTTACCAAGTATATAGATGCATTAAGATAACATGGCAATATAATGATATCCCAACAAGTAAATAAAAGATGTTCCAACAAGGAACGGCCTCCAATCTTCACCTGCAGCTAGCAACGCTATAAGAGGGGCTGAGCAAAGCGATAACATAGCCAATCAACGGTTTGCTAGGACAAGATGGGTTAGAGGTTGACATGGCAATTTGGGAGGCTGACAAGTAAAAGGTAGGCATCATAGCATTGGCATAGCAAAGAGCGAGCAAACTAGCATAGCAAAGATAGTAGTGATTTCGAGGGTATGATCATCTTGCCTGCAAAGCTGTCAGAGTTGACTGGATCCTCAAGAGCAAACTCAACGGGCTCCTCATTAGCGAACTCGTCTCCCGGATCTACCCAAACAAGACAAACAAGCAACAAGGATACAATCAACCACGTGCAAGAACAAGCGATATGATGAAATGATGATATGCTTTGCGGGATGCGATGCGGGATGCAAAATGCAAGATATGACAGGAAATGCTTGGACCTGGCCTCAACATGGAAATCCAAGTGTGCCACTGGAAAGATGAGATGAAATCGCTTGAAAACGATATAAAGAACGCTGGAATTGGAGTTGCGGTTTGGAAATGGCAAGCGTTTTAAGGATGACACCGGTCTGCGATTTACAGCAAGTAGGCAACTAAATGCAATGAAATGATCATGCTACAGCACCCAAACATGACAACAAAATGTATGGCAGGGATGCACACAAGAAGCTTAACAAAAGATTAGCACCGAGCCATGGCCAATTCATCCATTAGGAGGTTCAAACAAGCATGGCAAAAATGCAAATGCAAAACAGATCTCAGACTTAGTGAAATTAACACTTGTCTGGAATTTCAGATCACGAAGCCCTCTTTGGAGCAGCAAAACAACATGATACATGACCTGATTATGACAAAGAAGAACATGGCATGGAGCTACTCAACAAGCTTAACAAAAAACCCAAAGTGACCTGGGGCCAAAAGGGTTCACAAAATATACTAACGGGCACACGAACATAGCTAAAACACAATCAGTTTTCAGACTTAGTGAAAACTGGGACATGCTGAAATGTAACTCACGAAGGCATGTAAACAAGCTTGATGCACTCACCACGGTGCAAGTCACGGCAAGGCAAGCATACATCCATTAAGAAGGAAAAAAATACAAGCTAGACATGGCAAGAACAATGGCATAGCATGCACGGATCAACTACAATAACATCGGTAAAATCGCAAACGAGTTGATGATCTGCCCAGATTCACAACGAAGCAAAAGTAGAGCTCGATTGACTCTAGCTAGGGTGCTCCATAATTGCAAGTAAATACATGGATGGATATAGCATAACATAATTAACAAAACTCCTTTACTGATCATCCTCAAAAGAGGCACGGATCACTAGGAAACAAGCTGAACATATGGCATCATGAACTAAATAATCCCAGACTTAGTGAAAACAACTAAGTCTCTGAATACAGATTTCCCGGGTGCCTCTCTTTGCAAGCTTGCACAAGTCACCACACACATCCTAAAAATGTATGGCTTGCACCTCTGGAAAGATAACGAAATGCTTAACAAAACATATGAAGGACTCACAGGCATATCATGCACACAACAATCATGGCAAAAATGACAAAAGTCTAAGATGAACTAGCAGATCTGACAAATATCTCACGAAGCCTTCTTCTAACACTATTTCGGGCATCAAGATGAACTCAAATGAAAATAATGCAATGGAATGAAATGATGTACTCGTCGAGGCGAACATTTTGATATACTATATACCCAAATCGGAGCTACGAATGCGGAGATACGGCCGGTCAAAGTACGCACAAAATTAGGGTTCGGGGAAGAAAAGTCAACCGAGGTGATTTTTTTCCAGATCTGGATCTGGCGCGGTTCCCGAGGTTCGCCGCCGTTACGGTAGCTGCCGGACTTGGAGAGGAGGAGGCCGGGCGTGGGGAGCTCGCCGGAGTGGAGGAGAGGCCGGGGCGGCGGGCGACCGGCTCGGGGCGAAGCGGTGGCCCGAGGCGGCGGGCGGCGGCGGCGGCCGGTGTAGAAGACGAGGACGGCGACGGCCGGAGTTGGCGAGGCGGCACGGTGGCGCCGGAGAGGCAGCACGGTGGCTCCGGCCACCGGGCGCGAGGAAGAGGGCGGAGGAGGCGGGCGCTGGCGGCGGAGACGAGCACGAGGCGGCGGCCCGCGGTGGCGGAGTCAGGGGCCGGGCGTGGGCCTGCCGGGCCAGCGGCGCGGTAGGTGGCGGAGGCCACGTGGCAATGGCGGGTTGGCTGCGGCGATGCGTCCGGTCGGATCGGACGTGTCCGGCCGGCGCGGGGATCCTTTTTTTTGGCTAGGGTTTCGTAGGAGGAGATGATCCGAAAACCGGGGGGGGCTATTTATAGGCATAAGTGGAGCTAGGAGAGTCCAAATGAGGTGCGGTTTTCGGCCACGTGATCGTGATCGAACGCTCTAGGTGATGGAGCAGAGTTTGGTGGGTTTTGGGCCAAATTGGAGGGGTGTTGGGCTGCAACACACATGAGGCCTTTTCGGTCCCTCGGTTAACCGTTGGAGTATCAAACGAAGTCCAAATGATACGAAACTTGACAGGCGGTCTAACGGTAGTAAACCAAGGCCGCTTGGCAAGTCTCGGTCCAATCCGGAAATGTTTAATCCCCACACACGAAAGAAAGCTAGAAATGACCACCGGAGGAGAACAAAGCGCCGGAATGCAAAACGGACAACGGGGAAAATGCTCGAATGCATGAGACGAACATGTATGCGAATGCAATGCACATGATGACATGATAAGAGATGCACGAAAACAGAAAACAACACACGAAGACAAAGACCCGAACCCGAGAAATAAATATAACTTAACACCGGAAACGGCAAGAGTTGGAGTGCAAATAGGGAAAGTTACATCCGGGGTGTTACACTCCGTCAAGGAAGAAGACATCAAAAAGTTGAGGGAGGCCAGATATCTGACCACCGAGATTTTGCATCGGCTGCCTCCCCGAGGGCAGGCCGTCCCCACCCCCGAACCCAACGAGAATGTCGTGTTCGTCTCCCACTTCCTCCGAGGTCTAGGCCTTGCTCTGGATCCTTTCGTCAAGGGTTTGATGTTTTACTAAGGGCTAGACTTCCATGATCTAGCTCCGGACTCCTTTCTTCATATCACGACATTTATTGTCGTGTGCGAGGCCTTCCTCCGGGTTACCCCTCACTTTGGCCTATGGCTCAAGACCTTTGAAGTGAAGCTGAAGATGATCGAGGGGCAACATGCAGCGTGTGGAGGTGCCTCAATACGCAAGATGACGGGAGCTCTGTGGCCCAAAGGTTCCATCCCAGAGGTGTCTGAATTGTGGCAACAGGAGTGGTTCTACATCACGGCTCCTAGAAGTGCCAATTGGGCAGCCCCCCCTGTTTTTTGCTCGGGCCCTCCACCACAGCCGATGTCATGGATCAGCAGAGGTCTGAGCTGGGGTCCAGCCAAGGACGTGCCTATACTGCAAAGCCGCATTCGAGATCTCTTCAATGGAGATTTCAGTTTGGTTGCGGTAATACAAGTTATGTTGGTTCGTCAAGTCCAGCCTTGCAAACACCGGCCTCTTTGCCTGTGGTAGTTCAATCCCGAGGGACCGTGTGTCATTCAAATTTTTCTCGGCCTGACGCACGAGGAGATGTACAAGTCATTCTTTGGACCTTAGGTGGAGTGTCCGGAAATCACCGAGGACGTGGGCCTGAGTAGTAACCGCGCCGCCGAACAGGTAAGGCATCTTTCGGCCGAACATACTATCTCTCCTTTGTTATGAAGTTATTTATGAGAGTTCGCTTTTTGATCAGGGATGGCTAACAAAGGCGAAGTTGATTCGGTGTTCGGCCCCCCTTCCTGAGGGTTTGGAAAATCCGGTATTGGAAAAGATGCTCCAGACCGCACCTTGCCCGGGGCCCTTGAAGGAAGATACTGTAGAGGATAATGTGGGCGGACGCGGGCCCCCAACGCTGCCCATTCTAGCCGAGGGAGCAAGCGTCTCCATGAAGGAAGATGATCAGAAGAGGAAAAGGACTGCGCCCGGGGATTTGGAAGCTGAAGCTTCCAAACGGGAGAAGAAGTCTCCCACAAAGGGCCCTACCTTGGGGGGGCGCTGTTCCCGCACAAAGTCCGCGGGGGGATCAATTCTCCTGCGAGTCGTAAGTGACCCGAAATACTTTAATAGTACAGATATGCCATCTTTTTCTTCTGAGAAAATAACCACCGCATATATTTTTGTTGTTCGGGCCTTAGCCCCTCTCAAATGAGCTCGTCTTCGGGGGATCTTCTTCTAGAGATGATGGAGAGCGAAACGCCTCCTCCGGACTCCTCCGCTCCGGAAGCGGGCAACCCTGAAGTGTCGTCGCGGAGGGCCTCTCCGAGTCCGGTGAGACCGGAAGATAATCCCATTGACCCCCAAGCTCCCAGTGTCCGGCTCCCGAAGAGAGCAGACAAAAGAGTCCAGCACCGTATAGTGTGCGATCGGATATTCTGAGGGAGTTGGTGGGGCGAGTGGCCATCTCAGATGAACACCGTGTGCTGATGAATACGGTGATGGAGAGAATATCGTACGCTGAAATCGGATTGCATGAAGCTTTTATGAGTCTACTGACAGGCTTTGAGGTACGTAAAAGAATGTATGATAGTCCTGCACATGCTAGGTGTGCCCTGTGTAGATAGTAGCCCCTGAGACTCTGGTTGTCGTCGGAAATGACGGCGAACAGAGGATCATATTCCCAGGTAATAACCATACTGCCTCTATGTGCAGGTGATGGAAGCTCCGGTGGCTAGCCGGACTAGCGAATTTGCCCATTTAGAACGGCAGTTGGATGCGGCAGACGCTGACATCGAGCTTGTTAACAAAAGGCTTGACGAGGCACAGGGTAAGTGTCATTATCTGGTAAAGGTCACATAGGAAGAGCAGCATGATGCCAGTATCTTTAATATGTTGTGACTGCAGATGGAGCTGCCACTGTTGAAGCCTTGCGGGCAGAACTTGCCTGAGCCAAGGAACAAGCGAGGTTGGGTAATGCGGCTGCTTTGAAGGCGGCCGAAGAGTTGCAAGCCGAGAAGGCCGCGCATGGCGAGAGCCGAGACAAGATGGCCAAGATGGCCATAGAATTAAAAGCCGCCGCCGACCGTTGCCGGGTTCTTGAAAAGGAAAACCAAGCGAAGGCATCGGACCTTGAGAAGGCTGCTGCGACGAAAAAGGACCTCTACTCTGCTATGAGGGCAAAGAAGGAGTTGTGGGAAGCCAGAGATATTGTAGCTGGGAAATCCTTTATGTTGCGGAGGAAGTTCGGAGATCCACGATATGCCCCTCTGGATCGGCTGTGGAGTTTGGAGGATGTATATATGGATTTGGCGGCGAGCGCTGCCGATGCGGCCAAGTATTTCCAGGGTCAGACAGACCGTGAAGTAGACCAGCTGTTTTGGAGACAATTCCATTCTCCTGAGTGTCTGCTTTCATTGACTGACCAATTAGCCGAATGGGCCGAACTAAATAGGTTGTCCGGACTTTCCATGAGGTCTGTTGTGGATCAGCTATGGCCGGAAGGGTCAAAACCGAACAGCTATTTCAGCTTGGTGCAACAGTTCCTTGACGTGGTGCCGCGCATTAATGCGATGAAGAGGTCGGCGTGCATAGAGGGCGCACGGATGGCCTTTGCCCGTGTTAAACCATACTGGGCGGAGATGGATACTACCACTGTTGCAGCGCGGGATTCGGCCATAGGTCGAAGGGCTGCTGAGCACTACTTTGAAGAAGTTCTTGAGCGTGCTCGTTTGATAGAGACCCAGTGCTCAAAAAATATTATGTTCGTGTGATATGTAATCTCATTGTAAGCAAAATGCTTTTATAAATTTTTATAAGGCTATTTTTATACTTTTGCCTGAAAGTAATATGATGCCTCCTGGGTGGTCGTTTATGTATACACGTGTATAACCTGAAAGATTGCAGCCGTCGGCTTCAACCCTCACGCATATAATGCGGAGGTGCTCGCAAAAACACGCGTTCACACTTAACCCAACGTCTTGGTCCTATTAAGGAGGTGATAGCGGAGCGAGCGAGGCAACCGGACTATAATGCTTTAGCACTTTCACTTAGCCATAGGAGTTTGACAGTGGGGCTACTAGATAGCCCCTGGTGGCTCCGCACTCTCCCGATCTCGGGGTGCGTACATGCCTGGTCGAAAAACGGCCCTTCGTTAAGGCGGAGGAATTCTAACATTCCCACAGGTCATCGAGTGGTTGACCAGTCTCGCGCTATATCATGATAGTCAGTTTTCGGCTTTCTCTACTGAGGTGCTCGTCTGGATGAAACAGGGCACAATCGCAGTAGTTCTCCTGGTGCTACCTTAGCCGGTAAAGCGGAACGTAAGGCACCAAAACACAGGAGCCGGGCAAACCCAACATTTGACCAAAGACAATGATTCGGAGATGATGCATATAGGGCCAAACTCGCGATGCCGAACACTCCCTAAGGTATTCGGTCTTTGTGGTATAAACTGGGCCTAAATAATGGCCTTTGTAAGAAGCCCCTTGTGTCCAGGTACGTGCATTGTTCTGGCGTGGCCACATGCCAAGACATCGGCATCCTTCCCAACGGTGTATATGTATCAACAAGAGCCAGTAAAAAAGGTTTACACAGGGTCTTAATCTAAAAGAATCCTTGGAGCGAGTCCCTGCTGCACGTCTGCACCTGTGTCTCCGTTGTGCCGTATCCTGGATGGGTGTAGCACGATGATCGTCTATAAAAGAGAGGAATTTAGGTGAAAAAAGTTGTCATGCGAAAAGATAGTTTGTTAAATAAACCATGTATAATTCAATGTGAGAAGAAATTGCCACTTGTCTGCGCGTGTTGAGCCCCTTGCATTGACAAATAGGGGTGTGACCGTTTATTCGGTATAAGTAGAGGCGCCGGACTAAATTAGTTGTGTCTGAGGTCTTGATGACCTATTGGATGCTTTCGCTGGTCCGGGCGCCTTTAGTGTGCGGCTGCCAAGGCAGCCTCACTCTCTTTGGCGCAGAGATCGCTTGATATTTCTATGCATTGTAATGATGCCACGTGGACCGGGCATCTTGAGTGTGAGGGAGGCATAGTGTGGTATTGCATTAAAGCGAGCAAAAGCTTCTCGTCCGAGCAGTGCTTGATAGCCGCTTTGAAACGGAGTGATGTGGAAAGTTAAATGCTTGTGATGGAAGTTATTGGGGGAGCCAAATATAACTTGTAGTAGGAGGGAGCCTGTACAACGAGCCCCTGGGCCTGGCGTTACTCCTTTAAAGGTAGTATTGCTATGGCGAATTTGTGTTGGGTCTAACCCCATCCCGCAGATTGTATCCTGATATATTAGGTTTAGGCTACTGCCGCCGTCCATCAAGACTCGTGTGAAGTGATATCCGCCAATTACTGTGTCTAATACTAGGGCAGCCCATCCTGCGTGTCGGATACTTGCTGAGTAATCGTGATGGTCGAAAGTGATTGGTTGAGACGACCAGTGGCAGGACTTCGCGGTGACAGGCACTTGGGTATATTTTCTTGGGGGTGCCGCGTTGTTTTTTCCCTTGATCACGTGTAACACGTTTACTGTTTTGACTTCTTGTGGAAATTTCTTTTGTTCCCCTGTGTCTTGCTTGGGGGGCTCGTCCTCGTCTTCACTTGGTGTATCCTCCCCCTTTGTGTACGGCGTTGAGCTTGCCGGACTGCTTGAAGACCCAACATTCTCTGTGGGTATGGTTAGCAGGTTTACCAGGGGTACTATGGATCTGACATACTTGGTCCAGAATTTTGTTGAGGCTGGACAATTCATCCCTGGTGCCTTTAGGGGGGCGGCTTTTGACCTGGCCGAGAGCTTTTGAATCCGGCATTTACTGCCGTGCCCTTCGTGCTGTCTTCTTTATTCCGGCATTTGTTATTGCTGTTGCGCCGTGATTTCTGTTTCCATCTCTAACTTCAGATGTACTGGGGTCGTTGGTGCTGCATCTGGCTAGCCAGCTGTCCTCACCCGTGCAAAAGCGGGTCATGAGGTTTATTAATGCGTCCATCGTTCTCGGCTTATTTTGGCCGAGGTGTCTGGCGAGCCATTCGTCATGGACGCTATGTTTGAAAGCTGCCAAGGCTTCGGCGTCCGGACAATCGACAATCTGGTTCTTTTTAGTAAGAAACCTGTTCCAAAGCTTTCGGGCTGACTCTCCGGGTTGTTGAGTTATATGACTCAAATCGTCCACATCCGGAGGTCGGACATAAGTCCCTTGAAATTTGCCCGAAAGGCGTCTTCGAGCTCTTCCCAACTTCCAATGGAGCTTTCGGGGAGGCCTTTGAGCCAGTGACGAGCTGGCCCTTTGAGCTTGAGGGGTAAGTACTTGATGGCGTGGAGATCATCTCCTTGAGCCATATGGATGTGAAGGATGTAGTCCTCAATCCAGACCCCAGGGTCTATTGTTCCGTCGTATGCCTCTATGTTTACGGGCTTGAATCCCTCTGGAAATTCATGGTCCAACACCTCATCGGTGAAACATAGGGGGTGTGCGGCACCCCTGTAGCTGGGTGTACCGCGTTGTTCGGATGTTTATTGTGTTGCATTGTATGCTGGGGCATGCTTGCGTGGTCCATAGATGGATCTTGTTGCACCGTCCTTTGGGTGCGAGCCCTCGCATGGGTCGCGTATTGTGTTGTGAGTGGCGTTGTATGCCGCTCTGTGTTGGTAGAGGGGTCGTCTATCCGACCAGGTGGCTGCTTTGATATTTGGTTGTGGGGGGTCTCGGGCCTCCTCATCGAATTCGGGTAGCAGCTTCCGCTTTGGGTAGCTCTTGGAGGGGCGATTGTCGCCGTTCCTTGCTGTAGTGTTGAGTATTTTACTCCATCTGATTTGGAGTGTGTCTTGCGCGGCCTTGAGCCTTTGCTTCTGCTTTTTAAGACTCCTCGCGGTGGTGACAAGCCTTTTACGGGCATTCTACTGCTCCGGGTGCCTGTCCGGCGTTATGTCGTCCGGACCATTATCCTTGATAGAATTTGTTTGTTCGGTTTGATTATCCGGATTGCCGTTGTCTGGTGGCGGTTCGCCCTGCTCCAACGTTGGGTCTGTGTGATCACTATTTCTGTCAAGGCGGGATTTGGGGCGGCGCTTGTGTCGCCGCTTTGACTGCCTTTCGAGGGAACAAGCCTTCGGTGCATCCTTCCGCTCCTCGTCGTCATCTTTTGGTGCGTCCACCATGTATACATCATATGACGAGGTGGCGTTCCAGGGCTCGATATGCACTGGTTCTTTATCGTCTCCTTCATCGGCGTCCATGCCGTCGATGTCTTCGGAGTCAAAGTCGAGCATGTCGGTTAAATCATCAACAGTGGCTACAAAGTGGGTGGTGGGTGGGTTTTGAATTTCTTCATCGTCCTATCCCAACCTTGCTGACCGTAGGCGAATATCACCGAAAGGCGAGTGCTGAAGGATGTCCGCGGTAGTAAACTCCATGATCGGCGCCCAATCGGATTCGATCGTCAGGGGCGCGGAGGGTTCGGAGTCCGGAGAGGAGTCCGGCTCCTTGGAGTCACGAGTCTCGCAGAGTGCGGGGCGGGTGTTCGGCTCGATCGCCGTTGGGATCGCAGCCCCGAGGCGGCGTCCCACCACCCATCCCCGATCGGCGCGGTCGGCTCCGAATTAAGGGTCGAAGCCGATGCGGGTGCGGCCTCCAGGGCACTGTTCGGCGGCAGAGCTAGATCATGCTCGTCGTGACAGTGCGGCGCGCTCGGCAGTGGCTCGAATCTGTCGAAGATCAAGTCCCCGCGGATGTCAGCCGTGTAGCTTAAGCTTCCAAATCTGACCTGACGGCCAGGGGCATAGCTTTCGATCTGCTCCAGATGGCCAAGTGAATTGGCCCGCAGTGCGAAGCCACCGAAGACGAAGATTTGTCCGGGGAGGAAGGTTTCACCCTGGACTGCATCGCTGTTGATGATCGTAGGAGCCATCAAGCCTGACGGCGACGACATAGAGGAACTCTCAATGAAAGCACCAATGTCGGTGTCAAAACCGGCGGATCTCAGGTAGGGGGTCCCAAACTATGTGTCTAGGCCGGATGGTAACAGGAGGCAAGGGACACGAAGTTTTACCCAGGTTCGGGCCCTCTCGACGGAGGTAAAACCCTACGTCCTGCTTGATTAATATTGATGATATGGGTAGTACAAGAGTAGATCTACCACGAGATCGGAGAGGCTAAACCCTAGAAGCTAGCCTATGGTATGATTGTTGTTCTGTAAGTTGTCCCATGGACTAAAACCCTCCGGTTTATATAGACACCGAAGAGGGTTAGGGTTACACAAAGTCGGTTACAATGGTAGGAGATCTGCATATCCATATCGCCAAGCTTGCCTTCCACGCCAAGGAAAGTCCCTTCCGGACACGGGACGAAGTCTTCAATCTTGTATCTTCATAGTCCAAGAGTCCGGCTGAAGGTATAGTCCGGCTATCCGGACACCCCCTAATCCAGGACTCCCTCAATTAGGGTTACACAAGGTTGGTTACAAAGGAGGAGATATCCATATACGTATCGCCTAGCTTGCCTTCCACGCCAAGTAGAGTCCATCCGGACACGAGACGAAGTCTTCAATCTTGTATCTTCATAGTCTAACAGTCCGGCCAGTGGAGATAGTCTGGCTGTCCGGAGACCCCCTAATCCAGGACTCCCACAACCACCGTCTCCACCAACAAAGAAGAATTGAGTATCTGGTATGGGCACTCCACTTGGCAACTGCCAAGCTTGGGGGAGTGCCCCGGTATCGTATCACCATCACTTTTATCTTTACCATTTTTCTTAGTTCGATCCTTTTGGTAATATCTTGATCTAGTAGAATAAAAGTTCTTAGTACGATCTAGTTGTGAGTTTTGCTTTATAATCCTTTTATGTAATCGAGTCCGTGAGCTATATAATAAAGATTAGTGTTGAGTCAAAGGCTTGAATATTTTGCCATGATCCTAAAGAAATAAAAGAAAAGATAAAGAAATAAAAATAAACAAAGAGATCATGTGAGTCTTATGGAGAGTAATGAGCTCACATAGAAAAGTATGATGAATAAAAGTTGTTGAGGGTTGACAAACATAGTTTTGGTCATCGTTGCAATTAATAGGAAGTAATAAAGAAAGAAAGGTCTTCACATATAAATATACTATCTTGGACATTTTTATGATTGTGAGCACTCATTAAAATATGACATGCTAAAAGAGTTGACGTTGGACAAGGAAGACAACGTAACGAGTTATGTTTTCTTACATTTGAGATAAATTATATAGTCTTGGATCATCCAACATGTCTGAGCTTGCCTTTTCCTCTCTTATTTTACAAGGTTTACATAAAAAGGGAGAATGTCGGCAGCTGGGATTCTGGGCTGGAAAAGGAGAAAATATTAGAGACCTATTCTGCACAGCTCCAAAAGTCCTGAAACTCCATGGAATATGTGTTCCAAATATATATAAAATACTAAGAGCAAGAACTTCACCAGGGGGGGCCACACCCTGCCCACGAGAGTGGAGGGCGCGCCCTACCCCCCGGGCACGCCCCCTACCTCATGCGCCCCCTGATGGCCCTCCGGTGACCATCTTCTGCTATATGAAGTCTTTCGATGGGAAAAAATAAGAAGCCATCTTCTCGGACGAAACTCCGCCGCCACGAGGCGGAACCTTGGCGGAACCAATCTAGAGCTCTGGCGGAGCTGTTTTGCCGGGGAAACTTCCCTCCCGTAGGGGGAAATCATCACCATCGTCATCACCAACGCTCCTCTCATCGAGAGAGGGCAATCTCCATCAACATCAACATCTTCATCAGCACCATCTCCTCTCAAAACCCTAGTTCATCTATTGTATCCAATTCTTATCTCCAAGTCTGGGATTGGTGCTAGTAGGTTGCTAGTAGTGTTAATTACTCCTTGTAGTTGACGCTAGTTGGTTTAATTGGTGGAACATCATATGTTCAGATCCTATATGCACATTAATACCCCTCTGATTATGAACATGTTTATGCTTTGTGAGTAGTTACTTTTGTTCCTGAGGACATGGGAGAAGTCTTGCTATTAGTAGTCATGTGAATTTGGTATTCGTTCTATATTTTGATGAGATGTATGTTGTGTCCCCTCTAGTGGTGTTATGTGAACGTCGACTACATGACACTTCACCATTATTTGGGCCTAGAGTAAGGCATTGGGAAGTAATAAGTAGATGATGCGTTGCTAGAGTGACAGAAGCTTAAACCCTAGTTTATATGTTGCTTTGTAAGGGGCTGATTTGGATCCATATGTTTCATGCTATGGTTAGCTTTACCTTAATACTTTTGTAGTTGCGGATGCTTGCAATAGAGGTTAGTCATAAGTCGGATGCTTGTCCAAGTAAGGGCAGTACCCAAGCACCGGTCCACCCACATACCAAATTATCAAAGTACCGAACGCGAATCATATGAACGTGATGAAAACTAGCTTGACGATATTTCCATGTGTCCTCGGGAGCGCTTTTCTCTACATAAGAGTTTATCCAGGCTTGTCCTTTGCTACAAAAAGGATTGGGCCACCTTGCTGCACTTTATTTACTTTTGTCACTTGTTGCTCGTTACAAATTATCCTATCACAAAACTATCTGTTACCACTTATTTCAATACTTGTAGAGAATACCTTGCTGGAAACCGCTTATCATTTCCTTCTGCTCCTCGTTGGGTTCGACACTCTTACTTATCGAAAGGACTACGATAGATCCCCTATACTTGTGGGTCATCAAGGACGAGGTGACAATGCGCGTGGGAAATGGTTCCAAAGTCGATGTGATCGCCGTCGGCACGCTACCTCTACATCTACCTTCGGGATTAGTTTTAGACCTGAATAATTGTAATTTGGTGTCAACGTTGAGCATGAACAGTATATCTGGATCTTGTTTAATGCGAGATGGTTATTCATTTAAATAAGAGAATAATGGCTGTTCTATTTATATGAGTAATATCTTTTATGGTCATGCACCCTTGATGAGTGGTCTATTTTTACTAAATCTTGATAGTAGTGATACATATGTTCATAGTATTGAAGCCAAAAGATACAGAGTTGATAATGATAGTGCAACTTATTTGTGGCACTGGCGTTTAGGTCATATTGGTGTAAAGCGCATGAAGAAACTCCATTCTGATGGACTTCTGGAATCACTTGATTATGAATCACTTGTACTTGCGAACCATGCCTCATGGGCAAGATGACTAAAACTCCATTCTTCAGAACAGTGGAGCGAGCAACAGAGTTATTGGAAATCATACATACTGATGTATGTGGTCCAATGAACATTGAAGCTCGCGGCAGATATCATTATTTGCTCACCTTCATAGATGATTTGAGCAGATATGGGTATATCTACTTGATGAAACATAAGTCTAAAACATTTGAAAAGTTTAAAGAATTTCAGAGTAAAGTGGAAAATCATCGTAACAAGAAAATCAAGTTTCTACGATCTGATCGTGGAGGTGAGTATTTGAGTTATGAGTTTGGACTTCATTTGAAACAATGCGGAATAGTTTCGCAACTCACGCCACCTGGAACACCACACCGTAAAGGTGTGTCCGAATGTCGTAATCGTACTTTACTAGATATGGTGCGATCTATGATGTCTCTCACTGATTTACCGCTATCGTTTTGGGGTTATGCTTTAGACATGGCTCCATTCATGTTAAATAGGGCACCATCTAAATCCATCGAGACGACACCTTATGAATTGTGGTTTGGCAAGAAACCCAAGTTGTCGTTTCTTAAAGTTTGGGGCTGCGATGCTTATGTGAAAAAGTTTCAACCTGATAAGCTCGAACCCAAATCGGAGAAATGTGTCTTCATAGGATACCCAAAGGAGACTGTTGGGTACACCTTCTATCATAGATCCGAAGGCAAGATATTCGTTGCTAAGAATGGATCCTTTCTAGAGAAGGAGTTTCTTTCGAAAGAAGTGAGTGGGAGGAAAGTAGAACTTGACGAGGTAATTGTACCTTCTCCCTTATTGGAAAGTAGTTCATTACTGAAATCAGTTCCAGTAATTCCTACACCAGTAAGTGAGGAAGCTAATGATGATGATCATGAAACTTCTGATCAAGTTACTACCGAACCTCGTAGGTCAACCAGAGTAAGATCTGCACCAGAGTGGTATGGCAATCCTGTTCTGGAAGTCATGTTACTTGACCATGACGAACCTACAAACTATGAGGAAGCGATGATGAGCCCAGATTCTGCAAAATGGCTTGAGGCCATGAAATCTGAGATGGGATCCATGTATGAGAACAAAGTATGGACTTTGGTTGACTTGCCCGATGATCGGCAGGCCATAGAGAATAAATGGATCTTCAAGAAGAAGACTGACGCTGACAGTAACATTACTGACTACAAAGCTCGACTTGTTTCAAAAGGTTTTCTACAAGTTCAAGGAGTTGTCTACGATGAGACCTTCTCACCCGTAGCGATGCTAAAGTCCGTCCGAATCATGTTAGCAATTGCCCCATTTTAGGATTATGAAATTTGGAAAATGGATGTCAAAACTGCAATCCTTAATGGATACCTTAAAGAAGAGTTGTATATGATGCAACCAGAAGGTTTTGTCGATCCAAAAGGTGCTAACAAAGTGTGCAAGCTCCAGCGATCCATTTGTGGACTGGTGCAAGCCTCTCGGAGTTGGAATATACGATTTGATAGCGTGATCAAAGCATATGGTTTTGTACAGACTTTTGGAGAAGTGTGTATTTACAAGAAAGTGAGTGGGAGCTCCGTAGCATATCTGATATTATATGTAGATGACATATTGTTGATCGGAAATGATACTGAATTTCTCAATAGCATAAAAGGATACTTGAATAAGAATTTTTCAATGAAAGACCTCGATGAAGCTGCTTATATATTGGGCATCAAGATCTATAGAGATAGATCAAGACGCTCGATTGGACTTTCACAAAGCACATACCTTGATAAAGTTTTGAGGAAGTTCAAAATGGATCAGGCAAAGAAAGGGTTCTTTCCTGTATTACAAGGTGTGAAGTTGAGTCAGACTCAATGTCCGACCACTGCAGAAGATAGAGAGAAAATGAAAGGTGTTCCCTATGCTTCATCCATAGGCTCTATCATGTATGCAATGCTGTGTATCAGACCTGATGTGTGCCTTGCTATAAGTTTAGCAGGGAGGTACCAAAGTAATCCAGGAGTGGATCACTGGGCAGTGGTCAAGAACATCCTGAAATACCTAAAAAGGACTAAGGATGTGTTTCTCGTATATGGAGGTGACAAAGAGCTAGTCCTAAATGGTTACGTCGATGCAAGCTTTGACACTGATCCGGATGACTCTAAGTCACAAACCGGATACATGTTGTTATTGAATGGTGGAGCTGTCAGTTGGTGCAGTTCCAAGCAGAGCGTCGTGGCGGGATCTACGTGTGAAGCGAAATACATAGCTGCTTCGGAAGCAACAAATGAAGGAGTCTAGATGAAGGAGTTCATATCTGATCTAGGTGTCATACCTAGTGCATCAGGTCCAATGAAAATCTTTTGTGACAATACTAGTGCAATTGCCTTGGCAAAGGAATCCAGATTTCACAAGAGAACCAAGCACATCAAGAGATGCTTCAATTCCATCCGCGATCAAGTCAAAGAGGGAGACATAGAGATTTGCAAGATACATACGAATCTGAATGTTGTAGACCCATTGACTAAGCCTCTCTCACGAGCAAAAAATGATCAACACCAAGACTCCATGGGTGTTAGAATCATTACAATGTAATCTAGATTATTGACTCTAGTGCAAGTGGGAGCCTGAAGGAAATATGCCCTAGAGGCAATAATAAAGTTGTTATTTATATTTCCTTATATCACGATAAATGTTTATTATTCATGCTAGAATTTTATTAACCGGAAACTTAGTACATGTGTGAATACATAGACAAACAGAGTGTCACTAGTTTGCCTCTACTTGACTAGCTCGTTGAATCAATGATGGTTATGTTTCCTAACCATAGACATGAGTTGTCATTTGATTAACAAGATCACATCATTAGAGAATGATGTGATTGACTTGACCCATCCGTTAGCTTAGCACGATGATCATTTAGTTTGTTGCTATTACTTTCTCCATAACTATACATGTTCCTATGACTATGAGATCATGCAACTCCCGAATACCGAAGGAACACTTTTTGTGCTACCAAACGTCACAATGTAACTGGGTGATTATAAAGGTGATCTACAGGTGTCTCTGATGGTGTTTGTTGGGTTGGCATAGATCAAGATTAGGATTTGTCACTCCGATTGTCGGAGAGGTATCTCTGGCCCTCTCGGTAATGTACATCACTATAAGCCATGCAAGCAATGTAGCTAGTGAGTTAGTTACGGGATGTAGCATTACGGAACGAGTAAAGAGACTTGCCAGTAATGAGATTGAACTAGGTATTGAGATACCGAGGATCAAATCTCAGACAAGTAACATACCGATGACAAAGGGAACAACGTATACCGTTATGTGGTTTGACCGATAAAGATCTTCGTAGAATATGTAGGAACCAATATGAGCATCTAGGTTTCGCTATTGGTTATTGACCGAAGACATGTCTCGGTCATGTCTACATAGTTCTCGAACCCGTAGGGTCCGCTAATGACCCACAAGTGTAGGCGATCTATCATAGCCTTTTCGATAAGTAAGAGTGTCGAACCCAACGAGGAGCAGAAGGAAATGTTAAGCGGTTTTCAGCAAGGTATTCTCTGCAAGCACTAAAATTATCAGTAACAGATAGTTTTGTGATAAGGTAATTGGTAACGGGTAACAAATAGTAAAACTAAATAAGGTGCAGCAACATGGACCAATCCTTTTTGTAGCAAAGGACAAGCCTGGACAAACTCTTATATAAAGGAGCGCACACCCGAGGACACATGGGAATTATCGTCAAGCTAGTTTTCATCATGTTCATATGATTCGTGTTCGGTACTTTGATAATTTGATATGTGGGTGGACCGGTGCTTGGGTACTGCCCTTACTTGGACAAGCATCCCACTTATGATTAACCCCTATTGCAAGCATCCGCAACTAGAACAGAAGTATTAAGGTAAACCTAACCATAGCATGATACATATGGATCCAAATCAGCCCCTTACGAAGCAACACATAAACTAGGGTTTAAGCTTCTATCACTCTAGCAACCCATCATCTACTTATTACTTCCCAATGTCTTCCTCTAGGCCCAAATAATGGTGAAGTGTCATGCAGTCAACGTTCGCATGACACCACTAGAGGGATGACAACATACATCTCATCAAAATATCGAACGAATACCAAATTCACATGACTACTTATAGCAAGACTTCTCCCATGTCCTCAGTAACAAACGTAACTACTCACAAATCATATTCATATTCATAATCAGAGGGGTATTAATATGCATAATGGATCTGAACATATGATCTTCCACCAAGTAAACCAACTAGCATCAACTACAAGGAGTAATCAACACTACTAGCAACCCACAGGTACCAATCTGAGGTTTGGATACAAAGATTGGATACAAGAGATGAACTAGGGTTTGAGATGAGATGGTGCTGGTGAATATGTTGATGGAGATTGACCCCCTCCCGATGAGAGGATCGTTGGTGATGACGATGGTGATAATTGCCCCCCTCCTAGAGGGAAGTTTGCCCGGCAGAACAGCTTTGCCGGAGCCCTAGATTGGTTCCGCCAAGGTTCCGCCTCGTGGCGGCAGAGTTTCGTCCCATGAGCTAGTTTATGATTTTTTTTCCTCGATGAAAGACTCCATATAGCCAAAGATGGGCATCGGAGGGCCACCAGGAGGCCCACGAGGCAGAGGGCGCACCCAGGGGGTAGGGCGCGCCCCCACCCTCGTGGACGGTGGGTGTCCCCCTCTGGTACTTCTTTCATCCAATATTTTTTATATATTCTGAAAATAATTCCCCTGGAGTTTCAGGACTTCTGAAGATGTGCAGAATAGGTATCTAATATTTGCTCCTTTTCCAGCCCAGAATTCTAGCTGCCGGCATTCCCCCTCTTCATGTAAACCTTGTAAAATAAGAGAGAAAAGGCATAAGTATTATGACATAATGTGTAATAACAGCCCATAATGCAATAAATATCGATATAAAAGCATCATGAAAAATGTACGTATCAACTCCCCCAAGCTTAGACCTCGCTTGTCCTCAAGCGAAAGCCGAAATCGAAAAATATGTCCACATGTTTAGAGATAGAGGTGTCGATAAAAATAAAATACGAACATGAGGGCATCATGATCATTCTTATAACAGCAACATATATAAATATTGGCGTATGATCTCCCATGCTAAAGTAACAATTCATTCACATAGTCAAGTATGAATCAGAAACTTCATTGAGAACCAACAAACTATAATCTCAGTTAGTGAGGCAATTGCAATTTATCATAACATCAGAAAGAGTCAATAAGAGCTTTTCAGCAAGTCCACATACTCAACCATCATTTAGTCTTTCACAATTGCTAACATTCACGCGATAATTATGGTTATGAAGTTTTAATCGGACACAAAGAAAGATAGGGGCTTATAGTTTTGCCTCCCAACTTTTTACCTCAAGGGTAATGTCAACAATAGTAGTTCATGAAAACCCACATCCAATTAGCCATATATATCAGGATCTTTCCAACACATTGTGCTTGCCAAAGGATAAAATGTAAAAAGGAAAGGTGAAGATCACCGTGACTCTGGCATGAAGTATAAGACAAGAATAAAAGATAAGCCCTTCGCAGAGGGAAGAAGAGGTTGTCATGTGCTTTTATGGTTGGATGCACGAAATCTTAATGCAAAAGAACATCACTTTATATTGCAACTTCTGATATGGACTTTTATTATGCAGTCCGTCCCTTTTATTTCTTCCACATCACAAGATCGTATAAAGCTTATTTTCTCCACACTAATAAATCATACATATTTAGAGAGCAATTTTTATTGCTTTCAACGATGACAACTTACTTGAAGGATCTTACTCAATCCATAGGTAGATATGGTGGACTCTCATGGCAAAACTGGGTTTAGGGATATTTGGAAGCACAAGTAGTATCTCTAGTTGGTGCAAAGAATTTGGCTAGCAAGAGAGGGAAAGGCAAGCTTAACATGTTGGATGATCCATGACAATATAATTTATCTCAGACGCAAGAAAACATAACCCATTACGCTGTCTTCATTGTCCAACGTCAACTCTTTAGCATGTCATATTTTAATGAGTGCTCACAATCATAAAAGATGTCCAAGATAGTATATTTATATGTGAAAACCTCTCTTTCCTTATTACTTCCTATTAATTGCAACGATGACCAAAACTATGTTTGTCAACTCTCAACAATTTTTATTCATCATAATCTTTATATGTGAAGTCATTACTCTCCATAAGATCCATATGATCTCTTTATTTCTTTTTATTTCTTCTCTTTTATTCTATTCCCTCAAGATCATAGCAAAATAATCAAGCCCTTGACTCAACACTAATCTTTATTATATATAGCTCACGGACTCGATTATATAGAAGGATCATAAAGCAAAACTGACAACTAGATCATACTAAAACTTTATTCTACTAGATCAAGAAATTCCAAAACGGATCGAACTAAGAAAAATGGTAAAGATAAAAGTGATGGTGATGCGATACCGGGGCACTCCCCCAAGCTTGGCAGTAGCCAAGGGGAGTGCCCACACCCATGTGTTTATGTTTCCTTCCTCGGAGGTTGTGATGATGGAGTTGTTGATGATGTAGGCTTGTCGTCCATCTTCAAGGCATAGGCTCACCATCATAGAAGGATGATCGAGTCTCCGGGATCCTCAAATCTGCAGCCAAACTCATCCTCTTGTATCTATATGCATACTCACAGTCTTGGTTTTGCAGGTCATAGATCTGGCTTGGAGGCGCTCGATTTTCTCGTGAAGCTTGAAGATGGCCTCCCCAATGTTCTTGTCATCCAGCTTGTGGTTGTTGGTGAACTCCATGATCATTATATGATTGGATTCCAGTCCATGTTCTACCATCTCCTGGCACTTGAAAACTTGTTGCTCCAATGCCTCGAGCCTTGTTTCCACGCTTCTGGTCCTCCTTGGTCCCTCAACATCGAGGATATGCAGCAACCCCTCACGCATGTCAATGGTTTGAGGGTGTTGCAGCACCTCCGTGAGGTAGGGGTTGATGACTTTCTCGAAGAACTTATCCTTGGGGGCACTTGAAGACGCCATGGCGATCTAGATCTGTCAGAAAAACAGGTCGAAACAAAGACAGAAGATATTTGCGTGATACGGTGGTCAAAACCTTCGGGACATTATATAGTGAATTTTTACCGACCAAAAGAAGTATCATGCAAGAAAACGGCTTGGGGGCACTTGAAGACGCCATGGCGATCTAGATATGTCAGAAAAACAGGTCGAAACAAAGACAGAAGATATTTGCGTGATACGGTGGTCAAAACCTTCGGGACATTATATAGTGAATTTTTACCGACCAAAAGAAGTATCATGCAAGAAAACGGAGTCCGGAGAGCACATGACGTGCCCACGAGGCAAGGGGCGCGCCCTCCACCCTCATGGAAGCCTCGTGTCCTTCCCGGACTGCTTCTTATTTTCCTATTTTCTTAAATATTCCAAAACGGAGAAAAAATGCCATTAGAACTGTTTTGGAGTCAGTTTACTTACCGTACCACGTACCTATTCCTTTTTGGAGTCTGAAACATTCTGGAAAGTGTCCCTTATGTATTCCTCCAGGGTTACAGTTTCAATAACATTAGTTTCAACATTTATGGGATTACCTGAGTTATAATGTTTGATTCTTTGACCATTTACCACCCTCGGATTTGTGCCTTCGAAGTTGTTGATTTTTATGGCACCGGAACGGTAGACCTCCTCGATGACATAAGGACCTTCCCATTTAGAGAGAAGTTTGCCTGCAGAAAATCTTAAATGAGAGTTGTATAGCAATACATAATCACCTAAATTAAACTCATGCTTTTGTATCCTTTTATCATGCCATCTTTTAACTTTTTCTTTAAATAGTTTGGCATTCTCGTAGGCCTGGGTTCTCCATTCATCAAGTGAGCTAATGTCAAAAAGCTTCTTCTCACCGGCAAGCTTAAAGTCATAGTTGAGCTCTTTAATAGCCCAATATGCCTTATGTTCTAGTTCAAGAGGTAAGTGCCATGCTTTACCATAAACCATTTTATACAGATACATACCCATAGGATTCTTATATGTAGTTCTATAAGCCCATAATGCATCATCAAGTTTCTTGGACCAATTCTTTCTAGATCTATTAACAGTCTTTTGCAAAATTAATTTAAGCTCTCTATTGCTCAATTCTACTTGACCACTAGATTGTGGGTGATAGGGAGATGCAATTCTATGATTAACGTCATACTTGGCAAGCATTTTACGGAAAGGACCATGAATAAAATGTGAACCACCATCAGTCATTAGATATCTAGGGACTCCAAACCTCGGAAAAATAACTTCTTTAAGCATCTTAATAGAGGTGTTATGATCAGCACTACTAGTTGGGATAGCTTCTACCCACTTAGTAACGTAATTAACAGCAACTAAAATATGTGTATACTCATTAGAGGAAGGAAACGGTCCCATATAATCAAAACCCCAAGCATCAAATGGTTCAATAACAAGTGAATAATTCATAGGCATTTCTTGACGTCTACTAATATTACCAATTCTCTGACATTCATGACAAGACAAAACAAACTTACATGCATCCTTGAAGAGAGTAGGCCAATAAAAATCGGATTGCAATACCTTGTGTGCAGTTCTATCTCCAGCATGGTGTCCTCCATAAGCCTCGGAGTGGCACTTGCATAGGATCTGTTCATGTTCATGCTCAGGTACACAACGTCTAATAACACCATCTACTCCTTCTTTTTAAATATGTGGGTCATCACAGAAGTAGTGTCTTAAATCATAGAAGAACCTTTTCTTTTGCTGGTATGTGAAACTAGGTGGTATAAATTTAGCAACAATATAATTAGCATAATCAGCATACCATGGAGCAGTACGAGAAGCATCACAGCTAATTGTTCATCAGGAGAGTTATCATCAATAGGTAGTGGGTCATCAAGAACGTTCTCTAACCTAGACAAGTTGTCTGCAACGGGGTTCTCAGCTCCCTTTCTATCAATAATATGCAAATCAAATTCTTGAAGCAAGAGAACACATCTAATAAGTCTAGGTTTAGCATCTTTCTTTTCCATAAGATATTTAATAGCAGCATGATCAGTGTGAACAGTTACTTTAGAATCAACAATATAAGGTCTGAACTTATCACAAGCAAATACAACTGCTAAAAGTTCTTTTTCAATAGTAGCATAATTTCTTTGGGCACTGTCTAGAGTTTTACTAGAATATTGAATAACATTTAATTTCTTATCAACTCTTTGTCCTAGAACAGCCCCTATAGCATAATCACTAGCATCACACATGATTTCAAATGGTAAATTCCAATCAGGAGGTTGAATAATAGGTGCAGAAACCAAAGCTTTCTTAAGTATTTCAAATGCTTCTACACAGTCATCATCAAAGACAAAAGGAACATCTTTTTGTAAGAGATTAGTCAGAGGCCGAGAAATTTTAGAGAAGTCCTTAATGAACCTCCTATAAAAACCGGCATAACCAAGGAAGCTTCTTATACCTTTAATGTCCTTAGGACACGGCATCTTTTCAATAGTATCAACTTTAGCTTTATCAACTTCAATACCTCTTTCAGAAATTTTATGCCCCAAGACAATACCTTCATTAACCATAAAGTGGCACTTCTCCCAATTCAAGACAAGATTAGTTTCTTCACATCTCTGCAAAACTCGATCAAGGTTGCTTAAGAAATCATCAAAAGAAGTTCCGTAAATGGAGAAATCATCCATGAAAACCTCAACAATCTTTTCACAAAAGTCAGAGAATATAGCAGTCATACATCTTTGAAAAGTAGCAGGTGCATTGCGTAAACCAAAAGGCATACGTCTATAAGCAAAGGTACCGAAAGGACAAGTAAAAGTTGTCTTTTCTTGATCCTCTTTTGACACAGGCATTTGAGAGAAACCAGAATAACCATCTAGAAAGCAAAAATGTGTATGTTTGGATAATCTTTCTAGCATTTGATCAATAAAAGGTAAAGGGTAATGATCCTTTTTAGTAGCTTTATTTAATTTGTGGAAATCAATTACCATTCTATAACATGTAACAATTCTTTGTGGGATCAATTCATCTTTATCATTAGGAACAACAATAATACCTCCCTTCTTAGGGACACAATGGATAGGACTTACCCACTGACTATCAGCAACGGGATAAATTGTACCTACCTCCAGAAGCTTTAGTATTTATTTTCTTACCACTTCTTTCATTTTAGGATTTAACCATCATTGGTGATCAATAACCAGTTTAGCATCCTTCTCCAATTTTATTTTGTGCTGGCATAGAGTGGGACTAATGCCCTTAAGATCATCAAGAGTATATCCAATAGCAGCACGGTGGTTCTTCAGAGTTTTCAATAATTTCTTTTCTTCATGCTCTGAAAGGTTAGCACTAATAATAACATGATATATCTCTTTCTCATCAAGATAAGCATATTTAAGAGTACCTGGTAAAGGTTTAAGCTCAAACACAGTATCACCCTTAGGTGGAGGAGGATCCCCTAGGATTTCAACAGGTAGGTTGTGTTTCAAAATAGGTCCCTGTTTAAAGAATACTTCATCTATTTCCCTTCTTTCATTCATAAACATATCATTTTCATGGTCTAGCAAATATTGTTCTAAAGGATCACTAGGAGGCACAGCAATAGAAGAAAGACCAATAATTTCATCTTTACTAGGCAATTCTTTATCATGGGTTTTTTTTATAGAAAGACTATAAGGGAACCCCTACAGTATAATTGGTGCAACAACCCCAAATTGCAAGTACCATGCCTTGAACCTGGGTGGGTGGGAAGGCATCAGCCCCTTCTCACCACTAGGCTATGCCTTAGTCTGCTTCTTTATCATGGGGTTGTCTATGAATTTAGCAAAGTTAAACTCATGAGACATATCCCCTAAACCCACAGAAATAATATCCTTATTGTAGTCTATCTTAGCATTAACAGTATTCAAGAAGGGCCTACCAAATATAATGGGACAAAAGTCATCTTGTGGGGAACCAAGAACAAGAAAATCAGTAGGATATTTAACTTCCCCACACAAGACTTCAACATCCCTAACAATCCCAACTGGTGAAATAGTATCTCTATTGGCAAGCTTAATAGTAACATCAATCTCTTCTATCTCAGCAGGTGCAATATCATGCATAATTTATTTGTATAAGGAATGAGGTATTGCACTTGCACTAGCACCCATATCACATAAGACATGATAGTAATGATCTCCTATTTTAACAGAAATAACGGGCATGCCTACAACAGGTCTATGTTTATTTTTAGTATCAGGTCTAGCAATTCTAGCAGATTCATTGCAGAAGTAAATAACATGCCCATCAATATTATCGGCCAAGAGATCTTTAACCATAGCAACACTAGGTTCAACTTTAATTTGCTCAGAGGGAGTAGGTGTTCTAGTATTACTCTTACGAACCACAGTTGAAGCTTTAGCATGATCCTTTATTCTAACAGGGAAAGGTGGTTTCTCAATATAAGCAGTAGGAACAACATGATCATTATAAGTGATAGTCTTTTCTTCAACTTTAATAGGTGCAACCACTTTTACTTCAATGGGAGGATTATATTTAAACCACTTCTCCTTAGGGAGATCAACATGGGTAGCAAAGGATTCGCAGAAAGAAGCTACTATCTCAGAGTCAAGTCCATATTTAGTGCTAAATTCACGGAAAGCATCGGTATCCATAAAAGATTTAACACAATCAAACTTAGGTGTTATACCTGACTCCTTACCTTCGTCGAGGTCCCAATCTTCAGAGTTGCATTTAATTCTTTCCAATAAATCCCATTTGAATTCAATAGTCTTCAACATAAAAGATCTAGTACAAGAAGTATCCAGCATGGAGCAATTACTGAGAGAAAGTCGAGCATAATTTTTTTGAATAATCATTTCTTTTGAGAGCTCATGATTGGGGCATGAATATAACATTGACTTAATCCTCCCCCAAGCTTGAGCGATGCTTTCTCCTTCGTGAGGCCAAAAATTATATATATAATTACGATCACGATGAACAAGATGCATAGGATAAAACTTCTAATGAAATTCCAATTTCAATTGTTGGTGGTTCCATGATCCAATATCATCACATAGCCTAAACCATGTCAATGCATCTCCCTTCAAAGATAAAGGGAAGACCTTCTTCTTGATAACATCCTCGGGCATACCTGCAAGCTTAAATAATCCACAAACTTCATCCACATAGATTAGGTGCAAATCGGGATGCAATGTTCCATCTCCTGTAAAAGGATTAGCTAGCAGTTTCTCTATCATACCTGAAGGAATTTAAAAGTAAACAATTTCATTAGGTTGAGGAGCAACTCCTTGCTCTACTGGTCGAGGTGAAGATACCCCGAACAAGCCCCTCAAAGGATTATGTTCCATAGTAACAAGTGACAGTAAATTTCAACACACTATATAAATTTTTCCTTAACAAATTCCACCTACCAAAGGTGCTTCACTCCCCGGCAACGGCGCCAGAAAAGAGTCTTGATGACCCACAAGTGTAGGGGATCTATCGTAGCCTTTTCGGTAAGTAAGAGTGTCGAACCCAACGAGGAGCAGAAGGAAATGATAAGCGGTTTTCAGCAAGGTATTCTTTGCAAGCACTGAAATTATCAGTAACAGATAGTTTTGTGATAAGGTAATTGGTAATGGGTAACAAATAGTAAAAGTAAATAAGGTGCAGCAATATGTCCCAATCCTTTTTGTAGCAAAGGACAAGCCTGGACAAACTCTTATATAAAGGAAAGCACTCCCGAGGACACATGGGAATTATCGTCAAGCTAGTTTTCATCATGTTCATATGATTCGCGTTCGGTACTTTGATAATTTGATATGTGGGTGGACCGGTGCTTGGGTACTGCGCTTACTTGGACAAGCATCCCACTTATGATTAACGCCAATCGCAAGCATCCGCAACTAGAACAGAAGTATTAAGGTAAACCTAACCATAACATGATACATATGGATCCAAATCAGCCCCTTACGAAGCAACTCATAAAGTAGGGTTTAAGCTTCTATCACTCTAGCAGCCCATCATCTACTTATTACTTCCCAATGCCTTCCTCTAGGCCCAAATCATGGTGAAGTGTCATGTAGTCGACGTTCACATGACACCACTAGAGGGATGACAACATACATCTCATCAAAATATCGAACGAATGCCAAATTCACATGACTACTTATAGCAAGACTTCTCCAATGTCCTCAGGAACAAATGTAACTACTCACAAATAATATTCATATTCCTAATCATAGGGGTATTAATATGCATAATGGATCTGAACATATGATCTTCCACCAAGTAAACCAATTAGCATCAACTACAAGGAGTAATCAACACTACTAGCAACCCACAGGTACCAATCTGATGTTTGGATACAAAGATTGGATACAAGAGATGAACTAGGGTTTGAGATGAGATGGTGCTGGTGAAGATGTTGATGGATATTGACCCCCTCCCTATGAGAGGATCGTTGGTGATGACGATGGTGATGATTTCTCCCTCCCGGAGGGAAGTTTGCCCGGTAGAACAGCTTCGCCCGAGCCCTAGATTGGTTCCGCCAAGGTTCCACCTCGTGGCGGCGGAGTTTCATCTTGCGAGCTAGCGTATGATTGTTTGCTCGACGAAAGACTCCATATAGCCAAAGATGGGCATCAGAGGGCCACCAGTGGGCCCACGAGGCAGGGGGCGCACCCAGGGGGTAGGGCGCGCCCCCCACCCTCGTGGACGGTGGGTGGCCCCCCTATGGTACTTCTTTCGCCCAATATTTTTTATATATTCTGAAAATAATTCCTGTGGAGTTTCAGGACTTTTGGAGATGTGCACAATATGTCTCTAATATTTGCTCCTTTTCCAGCCCATAATCCCAGCTGCCGGCATTCCCCCTCTTCATGTAAACCTTGTAAAATAAGAGAGAAAAGGCATAAGTATTGTGACATAATGTGTAATAACAGCCCATAATGCAATAAATATCGATATAAAAGCATGATGCAAAATGGACATATCATCCGCATGTTTAACGTTCGGTGACGGTCGGTATTACGAGTTTATGTGTTTTGATGTACCGAAGGTAGTTCGGAGTCCCGGATTTGATCACGGACATAATGAGGAGTCTCGAAATGGTCGGGACGTAAAGATCGATATATTGGAAGCCTATGTTTGGACATCAGAATGGTTCTGGGTGAAAACAGGAGTATACAGGAGCACCGGGAGGTTACCGGAACCCCCCGGGAGGTATATGGGCCTTATTGGGCCTTAGTGGGAGAGAGGGGAAAGGAGAAAAGGAGGGGACGCCCCCCAAGCCCAATCCGAATTGGGAGGGGGGGTCGCCCCCCCCCCTTTCCTTCCTCCTCCCTCCTCCTTCCTTCTCTCCTAAATCCAACAACGCAAGTGGGGGAATCCTACTCCCGGTGGGAGTAGGACTCCCCTTGGGGCGCGCCTAGGAGGCCGGCCCCCTCCCCCTCCTCCACTCCTTTATATACGGGGGAGGGGGGCACCCCATAGACACACAAGTTGATCATTGATCTTTAGACGTGTGCGGTGCCCCCCTCCACCATAATACACCACGGTAATATCGTAGCGGTGCTTAGGCGAAGCCCTGTTTCCATAGCAACATCATCACCGTCATCACGTCGTCATGCTGAAAAAGCAATCCCTCGAAGCTCTACTGGATCGTGAGTTTGCGGGACGTCACCGAGCCAAACATGTGCAGATCGCGGAGGTGTCATACCTTCGGTGCTAGATCGGTCGATCACGAAGACGTACGACTACATCAACCACGTTGTCATAATGCTTCCACTTACGGTCTACGAGGGTACGTAGATGATACTCTCCCCTCTCATTGCTATGCATCACCATGATCTTGCGTGTGCGTAGGAAAATTTTGAAATTACCGCGTTCCCCAACACTAGCTACTGTTGGCTAGCTGTTGCTGCGTCATGAGCGAACAAGCTAGCTAGCTAGCCGCCGCTACGCAGCGGGCGGGTCTGCTAGCTAGCTAGCCGCCGCCGCGAACTAGCTGCTGCCTGCTCGTCATGTCCGTCCCCATGGTTCTCGTCTTGCTCCACTGATACACTATCACCGGCAAGACGCGCGCTCTGATGAGATCCTTGTGGTGGTAGCGGTTGAGATGGATCCAATTGTAATTTAACATACATTTTTAGAGGGGTTTGTGCAACTTTACCGGGACAATGAAATAATTTACGGGATTTTTTTCTGTCGAAACAAAAGTCATACAATAAAAATGCAAAAAATATATTTTAGGGTATCCTTTAAACTGATTTTTTGTGGGACGGGGTATACGGGATCTGATAGAGATGCTCTGAGCCCTTTTACACTACTCTTTGTAAAATATTGTTAATGGAATAAAATCTTTTGTTATTAAAAAAGGAAGTGTGACCAATTCCTGGAAAAGTTTTTAGTTGGCAAAAATATCATGGCCAATGTTTCTCCATTACCATTTGCATTTCCCCAATATTCATTGTTATTTCATTGTATCATTTGAAAAACTTCCGATTGAAATTAGCGGAGATGCCCCGTGTCGTCCTTGGCGACTCCGGTGGTGATCACTCACTAACCAGAATCATCGCTGCCTTCCTTCACCTCTCTCGTCGCCACTGCCACAGCACGTCGTGCAACGTTGGCTGCGGCGGGGCGGTGCTACAACATGGCGTGGTGCTTTTTTTGATCCAAAGCGATGTCGCTTGACACAAGCAGAGCAAAGGAGTGGGATGGGTCGTGGATGTTACATGTGCTATGGTTGGTGTGTTGAGGCCACAACTACTTGGTCAGCTGCTGCCGCCGGCACAACATTCATCTGACGGGTGCATGGTAGCCAGATCTGGCGTGAGGCCAATAGCTGTGCTTTCCCTAGAGGTCTTCTCCAGCCAATTCTGGCGCTTTGTCAACGGCCCCCTGAAGGCGGGTTTGCTCACTCCAGCGGTTGCCAGCGAAAGGTTTTAGCGAGGGTTCCTCTCTTCAGATCTAGTGGCGGCCACCAGCGGCTCATACTGGTTTTGTTGCGAGATGTAGCCGGAATTCTTATTTGAGGGTTCTGACAGCTCTCACTCCATCGAGTTTGCGTTCAGCAATGAGATACAATTTATGGACGATGAAGGCTTAAAGCAGAAGGTATGGTTGTGCATTGATGATGATGGGATTTCTAGCCCATCGCATGCATTTGCTAGGATCACATAAAAGTGGTGGTGGCAACACATGTTTGACTTCGATTTGATGGTGCTTCTCAAGTACTCGATCTCGAGCTTTGGGGTGAAAACCTCAGGTCGAACCGAGTTGGTTATATCTAGTAATGATGATGTGTTGTATTGTTACCTTGTTGAAGGCATTGCTCGAATATGCTTGGACTTGTTCTTTAGAGTGAAAACCAAGAATCTGACTTTCGATGGTTGGATCCAGTGACGATGGCGTTTGAGCATCGTTTTCCTCTTGAAGGGATTGCTCTTGAAGAACATCATTGTCCTTATAGTGTCAGGATAGTTGGTGCGGATATGGTCATCGTTGTAATTGCTTCGGGGTCTTTTCTTTTTTTCTCCTTAGGCATAGCTTTGATCTTGTACGACTTTGCTATCTGCTGACGTGTTTATGTATGCGTGTATGTTGGTGTTAGTTGTATCCATTCTAACTTAGCAGAGATTGTGTGTGTGCTAATTGTGTTATCCCTTTGATACTTTATTTTGAGTCAATAAAATCCGCCCTTTGTTGAAAAATTTGATGGCTTCATAATGTTTTATGGGCATATGAAAAATGAGATTGACTATTCCTAAGTTGTTAAAAGTCTTTCTTTGTCCCAACCGCCTTTGTAAGCAATTTTTAGTAAACATCTAAACATTACATTGAAGGCTGAATCTATATCTGGCTTTCTTGATTTTAGGACGATTTCTTTCCATTTTTTGCAATCTATTCATTTTAGGACTGTTATGAATGTACATATAGCTATACACGATCTACACCGGAGCCTGATGAAGCCAATTTAGTAAAAGAAAAAAGAGCAAACAAGTCAACAAGTGTGGCATTTGCGGAGTTCGATCAATGAATAGGATATAGAAAGGCAGAGTAGGACCAGAAAGGGACTCACCAAATTTGATTATAAGTGCTAATGATCTGACGTCAGCTTAGTGGTTTTCATGGTGAATGCCTTATGACACGTTCGATTTTCGTATACGAATCTCAAAGCAAGACACATGATAACTTTCGTTCACTCTCACGCACCCCTCTGAGTGAACAGTAAGTTGGTGGCATTAAGCAGTTCGCTTAGGATGGCAATCTGAGTGAACGTGTGTAGGATGACAAATTCTTTTTTTAGAACATGACAACTTTCACCGGTTCCCTTTGATGTAGCATGATAATTTTCCTTTGCTACCATGGCAAATCCTGAAGGAGTTGGACTTTTTTTCCAGACCGGCAATTCTCCATGTTGCATCATGGCAAATCCCTGAAAACGCATGGCAATTACTTTGCAAATTATTGACAATGTTTCTCGCTAGCATGACAAAAAGAACTTTACAACATGGTAAATCTTTATATAATAGCATGACAATTCTCAAGCGTTCTTTGGGAGTAGTTTTTTGAGGGAATCCCCCTTTATCGCGGTGTTTGCTTTGATGACCTCATGTAGCGATAGTTTGCTCGAGTGATCTCCCTGAGAGAACATCAACACAATTTTGGGGTCCTTTGATACTCTTCATGCGAACATATTTGGAAAATAAGAAATACATCAATACCTATTTAGCCAAACATTTTATAATATAACAAGAAGGGACTCTCCAAATTTGACCACTGGTTGTTTCATGGGTGAACAATGGCATCCTTCTGACTGAAGCTATCACTAGAAACCAACTTATAGATTGGGTCAGATTGGTCGGGGGCAGGGCATGGCACCCGCCGCTGGTAATCTAGCCATTATGAGTGGCCTAGGGAACGGTGTTTCCTAAGGAGGGGGTCCTCTTACAATATTTTTCTTGTCCAGTAGAGGTAAAAGGGACAAAAAACAAAAAGAAATGCAACAGGACTGCCACATGCCCTTCCCGTCCTACC
>NC_041388.1:400104745-400157040 GCF_002162155.2 Triticum dicoccoides | reverse complement strand
AGACACACAAGAACACAACCATATTTAAGTGGCGTTATACCTCTTACGGTTGCATGATATATGTGTCGTATGCGGTTGCATGCCGAGGTAGACATGCAATTGCTCACACATAATTTACAAAAAAAATGTTCATGCTATTTTGAAGGTCATGAATTTCAATAATTTTATGAATTTGAGAAATGTTTAAAACTAAAGAAATATTGGTGAATAAAAAATTGTAAATATCCATGATTTTTAAAAAAATCATGAATTTTTTAAAACCCATGAATTGATTTTTTCACAATTTCAAAAAACATTCATGAATTTTAAAAAGTGTTCACGTGCTTCAAAATATCATGAATTAAAAATGGAAAAGGGATCAAATGAAACGAGAAAAAAAAGGAAAATTAACAACAAAGATACAGATAATCAGTACAAAAATCTTCATAGAAAAGAGACAAAACGGCAGCTCAAAGCCGATCCCTGGTATAGACCTATTTTAATCGGTAAGTCATCAATGTCGCCTTCACTTGTTTGAACACTTGCCACAATATTATCGTACATATCGTTGATTAGGGTAATGTATTTGATTACATGCCTTCCCCAAATCAATGAACACCATATGCAGGTCTTTCTTTTGCTCATTGTATCTTTCTATAAGTTATTGTACAAAGAAAATGGCTTTCGTGGCCGACCTCCCAAGCATGAAACCAGGCTGATTTTTTGCCACGCTTATCATTCTTCTTAAGCGGCGCTCCACTCCCTTAACTACATTGTATGACTCATCAGTTTAATTTCATAGTATCTGGTACAACTTTGAACACTCCCCTTCTTAGTAAAGATTGGTACTAATATACTCCGTAGTTATTCTTCTGGCATCTATTTTGCCAAAAAAATGAGGTTGAAAAGTTTAGTTAGCTATGCTATAGCTTTGTCTTCAGGACCTCTCCCCACCTGAATAAGGTTACAATCAGGGCTCGTTGCCTCATTTCATTATTCTTGAAGCCTTCCTAACCTTAGATTCTTGGATTTGTCGCATAAAATGTTTGCTAGTATCATTAAAGGAGACGTCCAGTTCAATGGTAGAGCCCCAATTATCTCCATTAGCTTGTCGAAATACTCCCGTTGGGCACCGCAAACCTGCCTCAAACGCCCGGGCGGCCCGCCGGGTCACTGACTGGCCACGAAATTTCAACCCAGATGGGCGCCTTGTTGGGGAACGCAGTATTTCAAAAAAATTCATTCAATCACGCAAGATCTATCTAGGAGATGCATAGCAACGAGATGGGAGAGTGTGTACACGCACCCTCGTAGACCGAAAGCGGAAGCGTTTAGTAACATGGTTGATGTAGTCGAACGTCTTCACGATCCAACCGATTCAAGTACCGAACGTACGGCACCTCTGTGTTCAGCACACGTTCAGCTCGATGACGTCCCTCAAGCTCTTGATCCAGTTGAGGACAAGGGAGAATTCCGTCAGCACTACGACATGGTGACGGTGAAGATGAAGTTACCGGCGCTGGGCTTCGCCTAAGCACTACGACGATATGACCGAGGTGTGTAACTGTGGAGGAGGGCACTACACACGGCTAAGACAAATCTTTGAGTGCCTTTAGGGCGCCCCCTGCCCATGTATATAAAGGAGGGAGGGAGAGAGGCCGACCCTCCTAGGGGCGCTAAGTGTAGGGAGCCCTACTAGGACTCCCAAGTCCTAGTAGGATTCCCTTTCCTTTCCGGAGTAGGAAAGAAGGAAAGGAGGGACGGGGAGAAGGAAAGGGGGGTCCGCGCCCCCACCCCTTGTCCAATTCGGTTTGGGCAGCGAGGAGGCGTGCGCCACCTCGTGACCCTTCTTCCCTCTCTCCACTAAAGCCCAATAAGGCCCATTAACTTCCCCCGGCGAATTCCCGTAACTCTCCGGTACACCGAAAAATACTCGGATCACTCGGAACCATTCTGATGTCTGAATATAGCCTTACAATATATCGATCTTTACCTCTCGACCATTTCGAGACTCCTCGTCATGTCTGTGATCTCATCCGGGACTCCAAACAAACTTTAGTCATCAAATCACATAACTCATAATACAAATCGTCATCGAACGTTAAGCGTGCGGACCCTATGGGTTCAAGAACTATGTAGACATGACCGGGACACCTCTCTGGTCAATAACCAATAGTGGAACCTGGATGCTCATATTGGTTCCCACATATTCTACGAAGATCTTTATGGATCAAACCGTTATGACAACATACGTTATTCCCTTTGTCATTGGTATGTTACTTGCCCGAGATTCGATTGTCGGTATGTCCATACCTAGTTCAATCTCGTTACCAGCAAGTCTCTTTACTCGTTCCGTAATGCATCATCCCATAACTAACTCATTAGTCACATTGCTTGTAAGGCTCATATTGATGTGCATTACCGAGAGGGCCCAGAGATACCTCTCCGATACATGGAGTGACAAATCCTAAACTCGATCTATATCAAGTCAACAAACACCATCAGAGACACCTGTAGAGCATCTTTATAATCACCCAGTTACGTTGTGACATTTGATAGCACACAAGGTGTTCCTTCGGTATTCGGGAGTTGCATAATCTCATAGTCGGAGGAACATGCATAAGTCATGAAGAAATCAATAGCAATAAAACTGAACGATCAACATGCTAAGCTAACGGATGGGTCTTGTCCATCGCATCATTCCCCTAATGATGTGATCCCATTCATCAAATGACAACACATGTCTATGGTCAAGAAACTTAATCATCTTTGATGAACGAGCTAGTCAAGTATAGGCAGGGACACTTTGTTTTGTCTATGTATTCACACATGTATCAAGTTTCCGGTTAATACAATTCTAGCATGAATAATAAACATTTATCATGATGTAAGGAAATATAAATAACATCTTTATTATTTTCTCTAGGGCATATTTCCTTCAGTGTCCCACTTGCACTAGAGTCAATAATCTAGTTCACATCGCCATGTGATTTAGCACCAATAGTTCACATCAGACCAACACCCAAAGGGTTTTACTAGAGTCAAGAATCTAGTTCACATCGCCATGTGATTAACACCCAAAGAGTACTAAGGTGTGATCATGTTTTGCTTGTGAGAGAAGTGTAGTCAACGGGTTTGCCACATTCAGAGCCGTATGTATTTTGCAAATTTTCTATGTCTACAATGCTCTACATGGAGCTACTCTAGCTAATTGCTCCCACTTTCAATATGTATCTAGATTAAGACTTAGAGTCATCCAGATTAGTGTCAAAGCTTGCATCGACGTAACCCTTTATGACGGATTTTTGTCACCTTCATAACCGAGAAACATGTCCTTATTCCACTAAGGATAATTTTGACCATTGTCCAGTGATCCATCCTGGATCATTATTGTACCCTGTTGCCAAACTCATGATAAGGTACACAATAGGTCTGGCCCACAGCATAGCATACTTTATAAAACCTATGGCTGAGGCATAGGAAATGACTTTCATTCTCTTTCCATTTTTTGCCATGGTCGTGTTTTGAGTCTTACTCAACTTTACACCTTTCAACACACGCAAGAACTCCTTCTTTGACTATTCCATTTTGAACTTCTTCAAAAACTTGTCAAGGTATGTATTCATTGAGAAAACTTATCAAGTGGCTTGATCTATATCTATAGATCTTGATGCTCAATATGTAAGCAGCTTCACCAAGGTCTTTCTTTGAAAAACTCCTTTCAAACACTCCTTTATGCTTTCCAGAAAATTCTACATCATTTCTGATCAATAATATGTCATTCACATATACTTATCAGAAAGGCTGTAGTGCTCCCACTCACTTTCTTGTAAATACAAGCTTCACCGCAAGTCTGTATACAATTATATGCTTTGATCAACTTATCAAAGCGTATATTCCAACTCCGAGATGCTTGCACCAGTTCATAGATGGATCGCTGGAGCTTGCACACTTTGTTAGCATCTTTAGGATCGACAAAACCTTTTGGTTGCATCATATACAACTCTTCTTTAAGAAATCCATTAAGGAATGCAGTTTTGACATCCATTTGCCAGATTTCATCAAATGCGGAAATTGCTAACATGATTCGGACAGACTTCAGCATCACTATGACTAAGAAAATCTCATCATAGTCAACACCTTGAATTTGTCGAAAACCTTTTGCGACAATTCGAGCTTTGAAGATAATAACACTGTCATCAACGTCCGTCTTCCTCTTGAAGGTCCATTTATTCTCAATGGCTTGCCGATCATCAAGCAAGTCCACCAAAGTCCATACTTTGTTCTCATACACGGATCCCATCTCAGATTTCATGGCCTCAAGCCATCTTGCGGAATCTGGGCTCATCATCGCTTCCTCATAGTTTGTAGGTTTGTCTTGGTCTAGTAACATGACTTCCAGAACAAGATTACCGTACCACTCTGGTGCGGACCGTACTCTGGTTGAACTACGAGGTTCGGTAGTAACTTGATCTGAACTTTCATGATCATCATCATTAGCTTCCTCACTAATTGGTGTAGGAATCACTGGAACTGATTTCTGTGATGAACTACTTTACAATTCGTGAGAAGGTACAATTACCTCATCAAGTTCTACATTCCTCCCACTCACTTCTTTCAAGAGAAACTCCTTCTGTAGAAAGGATCCATTCTTAGCAACGAAGATATTGCCTTGGGATCTGTGATAGAAGGTGTACCCAATAGTTTCTTTTGGGTATCCTATGAAGACACACTTCTCCAATTTGGGTTCGAGCTTATCAAGCTGAAACCTTTTTCACATAAGCATCGCAACCCCAAACTTTTAAGAAACGACATCTTAGGTTTCTTGCTTAAACCACAGTTCATACGGTGTCGTCTCAACGGATTTAGATGTGCCCTATTTAATGTGAATGCAGCTGTCTCTAATGCATAACCCCAAAACGATAGTGGTAAATCAGTAGGATACATCATAGATCGCACCATATCTAATAAAGTATGGTTATGACGTTCGGACACACCATTACGCTGTGGTGTTCCAGGTGGCATGAGTTGTGAAACTATTCCACATTGTTTTTAAATGAAGGACAAACTTGTAACTCAAATATTTGCCTCCACGATCAGATCATAGAAACTTTTATTTTCTTGTTGCGATGATTTTCAACTTCACTCTGAATTTCTTTGAACTTTTCAAATGTTTCAGACTTGTGTTCCATTAAGTAGATATACCCATATCTGCTCAAATCATTTGTGAAGGTCAGCAAATAAGGATACCCGTCGCGAGCCTCAACACTCATCGGACCGCATACATTGGTATGTATTATTTCCAATAAGTCAATGGCTCGCTCCATTGTTCCAGGGAACAGAGTCTTAGTCATCTTGCCCATGAGGCATGGTTCGCAAGCATCAAATGATTCATAATCAAGTGATTCCAAAAGTCCATCTGCATGGAGTTTCTTCATGCGCTTTACACCAATATGACCTAAACGGCAGTCCCACTAGTATGTTGCACTATCATTATCAACTTTGCATCTTTTGGCATCAATATTATGAATATGTGTATCACTACGATCGAGATTTAATAAACCATTCACCTTGGGTGTATGACCACAGAAGGTTTTATTCATGTAAACAGAATATCAATTATTCTTTGACTTAAATGAATAACGTATTGCAATAAACATGATCCAATCATAATATGCTCAACGCAAACACCAAATAACATTTATTTTAAGTTCAACACTAATCCCTAAGGTAAAGGTAGTGTGCGATGGTGATCTTATCAACCTTGGAATCACTTCCAACACACATCGTAACCTCGCCCTCAACTAGTCTCTGTTCATTTTGTAACTCCTGTTTTTAGTTACTAGTCATAGCAACTGAACCAATATCAAATACCCAGGGGCTACTATGAACACTAGTAAAGTACACATCAATAACATGTATATCATATATACTTTTGTTCACTTTGCTAGCCTTCTTATCCGCCAAGTATTTGGGGCAGTTCCGCTTCCAGTGACCATTTCCTTTGCAGTAAAAGCACTCAGTTTCAGGCTTGGGTCTAGCTTTGGGCTTCTTCATGGGAGTGGCAACTTGCTTTTCATTCTTCTTGAAGTTCCCTTTCTTTTCCTTTGCCATTTTCTTGAAACTAGTGGTCTTGTCAACCATCAACACTTGATGCTTTTTCTTGATTTCTACCTTAGCCGATTTCAGCATCGGGAAGAGCTTGGGAATCGTTTTTGTCATCCCTTACATATTATAGTTTATGACGAAGTTCTAGTAGCTTGGTGATAGTGACTAGAGAACTATGTCAATCACTATCTTTATCTGGAAGATTGACTCCCACTCGATTCAAGCGATTGTACTACCCAGACATTCTGAGTACATGCTCATTGGCTGAGACATTCTCCTCCATCTTGTAGGCAAAGTACTTGTCAGAGGTCTCATACCTCTCGACTCGGGCATGAGTCTGAAATACTAATTTCAGCTCTTGGAACATCTTATATGCTCTGTGGCGTTTAAAACATTTTTGAAGTCCCGGTTCTAAGCCGTAAAGCATGGTGCACTAAAGTATCAAGTAGTCATCATACCGAGCTTGCCAAACGTTCATAACGTCTGCATCTGCTCCTGCAAAAAGTCCGTCACCTAGCAGTGCATCAAGGACACAATTCTTCTGTGCAGCAACGAGGATAATCTTCAGATCACGGATCTAGCCCGCATCATTGCTACTATCACCTTTCAACTTATTTTTCCTCTAGGAACATATCAAAAATAAACGGGGAGCTATAACGCGAGCTATTGATCTACAACATAATTTGCAAATACTATCAGGACTAAGTTCATGATAAATTAAAGTTCAATTATTCATATTACTTAAGAACTCCCACTTAGATAGACATCCCTCTAGTCATCTAAATGATCACGTGATCCATATCAACTACACCATGTCCGATCATCACGTGAGATGGAGTAGTTTTCAATGGTGAACATCTCTGTGTTGATCATATCTACTATATGATTCACGTTCGACCTTTTGGTCGCAGTGTTGCGAGGCCATATCTGCATATGCTAGGCTCGTCAAGTTTAACCTGAGTATTCCACGTGTGCAAAACTGGCTTGCACCCGTTGTATGTAAACGTAGAGCTTATCACACCCGATCATCACGTGGTGTCTCGGCACGACGAACTGTCGCAACGGCGCATACTCAGGGAGAACACTTATACCTTGAAATTTAGTGAGGGATCATCTTATAATGCTACCGCCGTACTAAGCAAAATAAGAAGCATAAAAGATAAACATCACATGCAATCAAAATATGTGACATGATATGGCCATCATCATCTTGTGCCTTTGATCTCCATCTCCAAAGTACTGTCATGATCTCCATCGTCACCGGCATGACACCATGATCTCCATCATATTGACCTCTATCAAGGTGTCGCCACATGGTCGTCTCACCAACTATTGCTTTTTCAACTATTGCTATTGCATAGCGATAAAGTAAAGCAATTATATGGCACTTGCATCTTATGCAATAAAGAGACAACCATAAGGCTTCTGCCAGTTGCCGATAACTTTAACAAAACATGATCATCTCATACAACAATTTATGTATCATCATGTCTTGATCATATCACATCACAACATACCCTGCAAAAACAAGTTAGGCGTCTTCTACTTTGTTGTTGCAACTTTTACGTGCCTGCTACGGGCTTCTAGCAAGAACCGTTCTTGCCTACGCATCAAAACCATAACGATTTTTCGTCAAGTGTGTTGTTTTAACCTTCAACAAGGACCGGACGTAGTCAAACTCGATTCAACTAAAGTTGGAGAAACAGACACCCGCCAGCCACCTATGTGCAAAGCACGTCGGTAGAACCAGTCTCATGAACGCGGTCATGTAATGTCGGTCCGGACCGCTTCATCCAACAATACCGCCGAATCAAAGTAATACGTTGCTAGTAAGAATTATAACTATTATCGCCCAATACTCTTTGTGTTCTACTCGTGCATATAACATCTACTCATAGACCTGGCTCGGATGCCACTGTTGGGGAACACAGTATTTCAAAACAAATCCAACGATCACACAGGATCTATCTAGGATATGCATAGCGACGAGAGGGGAGAGTGTGTCCACGTACCCTCCTAGACCGAAATTGGAAGCGTTTAGTAACGCGGTTGATGTAGTCGAACGTCTTCATGATCCAACTGATCCAAGTACCGAACGTACGTCACCTCCGTGTTCAGCACACGTTCAGCTCGATGACGTCCCTCGAGCTCTTGATCCAGTTGAGGACGAGGGATAGTTCCATCAACATGACCGTGTGGTGACAGTGATGATGAAGTTACCGGCGCAGGGCTTCGCCTAAGCACTACGACGATATGACCGAGGTGTGTAACTGTGGAGGGGGGCACCGCACACGGGTAAGACAAATCTTGGAGTGCCTTTGGGGTGCCCCCTGCCCGCGTATATAAAGGAGGGATGGAGAGAGGTCGGCCCTCCTAGGGGCACCAAGTGTAGGGAGCCCTACTAGGACTCCCAAGTCCTATTAGGATTCCCTTTCCTTTTCGGAGTAGGAAAGAAGGAAAGGAGGGAGAGGGAGAAGGAAAGGGGGGGCGCACCCACCCCTTGTCCAATTCAGTTTGGGCAGGGGGGAGGCGCGCGCTACCTCGTGGCCCTTCTTCCCTCTCTCCACTAAAGCCCAATAAGGCCCATTAACTTCCCCCGGCAAATTCCCGTAACTCTCCGGTACTCCGAAAAATACCCGGATCACTCGAAACCATTCCGATGCCCGAATATAGCTTTCCAATATATCGATCTTTACCTCTCAACCATTTCGAGACTCCTCGTCATGTCCATGATCTCATCCGGGACTCCGAACAAACTTCGGTCATCAAATCACATAACTGATAATACAAATCGTCATCGAACGTAAAGCGTGCAGGCCCTACGGGTTTGAGAACTATGTAGACATGACCGAGATACCTCTCCGGTCAATAACCAATAGTGGAACCTGGATGCTCATATTGGTTCCCACATATTCTACGAAGATCTTTATCGGTCAAACCGTTATGACAACATATCTTGTTCCCTTTGTCATCGGTATGTTATTTGCCCGAGATTCGATCGTCGGTACCTCCATACCTAGTTCAATCTCGTTACCAGCAAGTCTCTTTACTTGTTCCATAATGCGTCATACAGTAACTAACTCATTAGTCACATTGCTTGCAAGGCTCATAGTGATGTGCATTACCGAGAGGGCCCAGAGATACCTCTCCGATACATGGAGTGACAAATCCTAAACTCGATCTATATCAAGTCAACAAACACCATCAGAGACACCTGTAGAGCATCTTTATAATCACCCAGTTATGTTGTGACATTTGATAGCACACAAGGTGTTCCTTCGGTATTCGGGAGTTGCATAATCTCATAGTCGGAGGAACATGCATAAGTCATGAAGAAATCAATAGCAATAAAACTGAACGATCAACATGCTAAGCTAACAGATGGGTCTTGTCCATCACATCATTCTCCTAATGATGTGATTCCGTTCATCAAATGACAACACATGTCTATGGTCAGGAAACTTAACCATCTTTGATGAACGAGCTAGTCAAGTAGAGGCAAACTAGTGACACTTTGTTTTGTCTATGTATTCACACATGTATCAAGTTTCCGGTTAATACAATTCTAGCATGAATAATGAACATTTATCATGATATAAGGAAATATAAATAACATCTTTATTATTGGCTCTAGGGCATATTTCCTTCACGCCTCAAACGCCCAGGCTGACCAGCACCCCTCATATCGAGCCCAAAAATGGGGCGGATATGGGGGCGTCCATGCATCTCCGACATGTTGGACCCGACAGCCCGCCCCCACCCCAAATTGAACCAAATCCACCCCCTTGAACTTCCGGATCCATTTGCTCTCTCCTCTCTTCCTCCTCATCTGCGTCATCCGTCTCACAGTGCTACCTCTTGAGCACAGCGTTGGTTTTCCCTTGAAGAGGAAAGGGTGGATCAGTAAAGCAGCGTAAGTATTTCCCTCAGTTTTTGAGAACCAAGGTATCAATCCAGTAGGAGACCACGTGCAAGTAACCTCGTACCTACACAAACAAATAAGAACCTCGCAACCAACGCGATAAAGGGGTTGTCAATCCCTTCACGGCCATTTGCAAGAGTGAGATCTGATAGAGATGATAATAATAAGATAAATATTTTTGGTATTTTTATGATATAGATTGAAAGTAAAGATTGCAAAATAAAGTAGATGGGAAACTTGTATGATGGAAAATAGACCCGGGGGCCATAGGTTTCACTAGTGGCTTCTGTCAAGATAGCATAAGTATTACGGTGGGTAAACAAATTACTTCGAGCAATTGATAGAAAAGCGAATAATTATGAGAATATCTAGGCATGATCATGTATATAGGCATCACGTCCGCGACAAGTAGACCGAAACGATTCTTCATCTACTACTATTACTCCACACATCGACCGCTATCTAGCATGCATCTAGAGTATTAAGTTCATAAGAATAGAGTAACACCTTAAGCAAGATGACATGATGTAGAGGGATAAACTCATGCAATATCATATAAACCCCATCTTTTTATCCTCGATGGCAACAATACAATACGTGTCGTTTCCACTACTCTCACTGGGATTGAGCACCGCAAGATTGAACCCAAAGCTAAGCACTTCTCCCATTGCAAGAAAGATCAATCTAGTAGGCCAAACCAAACGGATAATTCGAAGAGACTTGCAAAGATAAACCAATCATACATAAAAGAATTTAGAGAAGAACCAAATATTGTTCATAGATAATCTGGATCATAAACCCACAATTCATCAGATCTCGACAAACACACCGCAAAAGAAGATTACATCGAATAGATCTCCAAGAGAATCGAGGAGAACTTTGTATTGAGATCCAAAGAGAGAGAAGAAGCCATCTAGCTACTAGCTATGGACCCGAAGGTCTGAAGTAAACTACTCACACATCACCGGAGAGGCCATGGAGTTGATGTAGAGGCCCTCCGTGATCAATGCCCCCTCCAGCAGATCTCCCGAAAAGGCCCCAAGATGGGATCTCTCGGGTATAGAAGGTTGCGGCGGTGGAATTAGGTTTTCGTGGTGCTCCTGGATGTTTGGGGGTACATGGACTTATATAGGAGGAAGAAGTAGGTCGGTGGAGCAACGAGGGGCCCACGAGGGTGGAGGGCGCGCCCAGGGGGGTAGGCGTGCCCCCCTGCCTCGTGGCCTCCTTGATTGTTTCTTGACACCCACTCCAAGTCTCCTCGCTCACGGTTGTTGAGAAAATCACGTTCCCGAAGGTTTCATTCCGTTTGGACTCCGTTTAATATTCCTTTTCGGCGAAACTCTTAAGTAGGCAAAAAAACAGCAATTTGGGTTGGTCCTCCGGTTAATAGGTTAGTCCCAAAAATAATATAAAAGTGTAAAAATAAGCCCAATAACATCGAAAATAGATAATATAATAGCATGGAGCAATAAAAAATTATAGATACGTTGGAGACGTATCAAGCATCCCCAAGCTTAATTCCTGCTCGTCCTCGAGTAGGTAAATGATAAAAAAAGAATTTTTAATGTGGAATGCTTTCTAACATATTTCTCAGTGTAATTTTTTTCTTTATTGTGGCATGAATGTTCAGATCCGAAAGATTCAAGATAAAAGTTTAATATTGACATAAAAATAATAATACTTCAAGTATACTAACTAAGCAATCATGTCTTCTCGAAATAACACGGCCAAAGAAAGTTATCCCTACAAAATCATATAGTCTAGCTATGCTCTATCTTCACCACACAAAATATTTAAATCATGCACAACCCCGATGACATGCCAAGCAATTGTTTCATACTTTTGATGTTCTCAAACTTTTTCAATCTTCACGCAATATATGAGCGTGAGCCATGGATATAGCACTATATGTGGAATAGAATGGTGGTTGTGGAGAAGACAAAAAGGAGAAGATAGTCTCACATCAACTAGGAGTATCAATGGGCTATGGAGATGCCCATCAATAGATATCAATGTGAGTGAGTAGGGATTTCCATGCAACGGATGCACTAGAGCTATAAGTGCATGAAAGCTCAATAAAAGAACTAAGTGGGTGTGCATCCAACTTGCTTGCTCATGAAGACCTAGGGCAATTTTGAGGAAGCCCATCATTGGAATATACAAGCCAAGTTCTATAATGTAAAATTCCCACTAGTTTATGAAAGTGACAACATAGGAGACTCTCTATCATGAAGATCATGGTGCTACTTTGAAGCACAAGTGTGGTGAAAGGATAGTAGCATTGTCCCTTCTCTCTTTTTTCTCTCATTTTTTTTCTTTTTTTTCGTCCGGAGTCTCATCCCGACTTGTGGGGGAATCATAGTCTCCATCATCCTTTCCTCACTGGGACAATGCTCTAATAATGATGATCATCACACTTTAATTTACTTACAACCCAAGAATTACAACTCAATGCTTATAACAAAATATGACTCTATGTGAATGCCTCCGGCGGTGTACCGGGATGTGCAATGATGCATGAGTGACATGTATGAAGAATTATGAACTGTGGCTTTTCCACAAATATGATGTCAACTACATGATCATGCGAGCAATATGACAATGATGAAGCGTGTCATAATAACAGAATGGTGGAAAGTTGCATGGCAATATATCTCGGAATGGCTATGGAAATGCCATAATAGGTAGGTATGGTGGCTGTTTTGAGGAAGGTATGAGGTGGGTTTATGGTACCAGCGAAAGTTGCACGATACTAAAGAGGCTAGCAATGGTGGAAGGGTGAGAGTGTGTATAATCCATGGACTCAACATTAGTCATAAAGAACTCACATACTCACTGCAAAAGTCTATTAGTTATCGAAGCAAAGTATTACGCGCATGCTCCTAGGGGGATAGATTGGTAGGAAAAGACCATCGCTCGTCCCCGACCGCCACTCATAAGGAAGACAATCAATAAATAAATCATGCTCTGACTTCGTCACATAACGGTTCACCATACGTTCATGCTATGGGAATCACAAACTTCAACACAAGTATTTCTAAAATTCACAACTAGTCAACTAGCATGACTCTAATATCACCATCTCCATATCTTAAAACAATTATCAAGTATCAAATTTCTCATACTATTCAATGCACTTTCTATGAAAGTTTTTATATTATTCATAAAAGAAAATTTCCATGTTGTTCTAAAGGACTCTCAAAATAATATAAGTGAAGCTTGAGAGATAAATTATTTCTATAAAATAAAACCACCACCATGCTCTAAAAGATACTCCCTCCGGTCTTTTTTAGTTCGCATATAAGATTTGACTGAAGTCAAGCCTTGTAAAGTTTGACCAACTTAATAGAAAAAAGTACTAACATTCACAATCTGAAATCAATATCAATAGATGTGTCATGACTTAAAGTTTCATATTGTACAACTTTAGCATGGCAGATGTTGATATTTTTTCATATAAATATGGTCAAACTGTGTGAAGTTTGACTTCAGAGAATTCTAATATGCAGGGTAAAAAGGACCGGAGGGAGTATAAGTGAAGCACTAGAGCAAAAACTATATAGCTCAAAAGATATAAGTGAAGCACATAGAGTATTCTAATAAATTTCAAATCATGTGAGTCTCTCTCAAAAGGTGTGTACAACAAGGATGATTGTGGTAAACTAAAAAGCAAAGACTCAAATCATACAAGACGTTCCAAGCAAAACACATATCATGTGGTGAATAAAAACATAGCTCCAAGTAAAGTTACCGATAGACGAAGACAAAAGAGAGGATGCCTTCCGGGGCATCCCCAAGCTTAGGCTTTTTGGTGTCCTTGAATTTTACCTTGGGGTGCCATGGGCATCCCCAAGCTTAGGCTATTGCCACTCCTTGTTCCATAATCCATCAAATCTTTACCCAAAACTTGAAAACTTCACAACACAAAACTCAAAATAGAAAATCTCATGAGCTCTGTTAGCAAAAGAAAACAAAACACCACTTCAAGTTACTGTAATGAACTCATTCTTGATTTATATTGGTGTTAAACCTACTGTATTCCAACTTCTATATGGTTTATAAACTCTTTTACTAGCCATAGATTCATCAAAATAAGCAAACAACACACGAAAAACAGAATCTGTCAAAAACAGAACAGTCTGTAGTAATATGTAGCTAACGCAAACTTCTGGAACCCCAAAAATTCTAAAATAAATTGATGAAAGTGAGGAATTTATCTATTAATCATATTCAAAAATAATTAACTAAATATCACTTTCCAAATAAAAATGGCAGCAATTCTCGTGAGCACTAAAGTTTCTGTTTTTTACAGCAAGATCAAAAAGACTTTCCCCAAGTCTTCCCAACGGTTCTACTTGGCACAAACACTAATTAAACACAAAAAACACAACCAAAAAGAGACTAGATAAATTATTTATTACTAAACAGGAGCAAAAATCGAGGAATAAAAATTAAATTGGGTTGCCTCCCAACAAGCGCTATCGTTTAACGCCCCTAGCTAGGCATAAAAGCAAGGATAGATCTAGGTATTACCATCTTTGGTAGGCAATCCATAAGTGGATCTCATAATAGATTCATATGGTAATTTAATTTTCTTTCTAGGGAAGTGTTCCATTCCCTTCCTTAACTGAAATTGGAATTTAATATTCCCTGCCTTCATATCAATAATTGCACCAATCGTTCTAAGGAAAGGTCTACCAAGAATAATAGGACATGAAGGATTGCAATCTATATCAAGAACAATGAAATCTACGGGCACATAATTCCTATTTGCAACAATAAGAACATCATTAATTCTTCCCATAGGTTTCTTAATGGTGGAATCCGCAAGATGCAAGTTTAAAGAACAATCATCAAAATCACGGAAACCTAGCAAATTACACAAAGTTTTGGGGATCATGGAGACACTAGCACCCAAATCACACAAAGCATAAAACTCATGATCTTTAATTTTAATTTTTATTGTAGGTTCCCAATCATCATAAAGTTTTCTAGGGATAGAGACTTCCAACTCAAGTTTTTCTTCATAAGATTGCATCAAAGCATCAACGATATGTTTAGTAAAAGCTTTATTTTGACTATAAGCATGAGGAGAATTTAGCACGGATTGCAACAAGGAAATACAATCTATCAAAGAGAAATTATCATAGTTAAATTCCTTGAAATCCAAGATAGTGGGTTCATTGCTATCTAAAGTTTTAACCTCTTCAATCCCACTTTTAGCAATTTTTGCATCAAGATCTAAAAACTCTGAATCATTGGAACGCCTTTTAACTAAAGTTGACTCATCTCTAGTCCCATCATTATCAAAATTCATATTGCAAAACAAAGATTTAATAGGGGACACATCAATCACTTTTAGATCTTCATCCTTATTATCATGAAAACTAGAAGAACACGCTTTCACAAAGCAATCTTTCTTAGTACGCATCCTAGCGGTTCTTTCCTTGCACTCATCAATGGAAATTCTCATGGCTTTGAGAGACTCATTGATATCATGCTTAGATGGAATAGATCTAAGTTTAAAAGAATCAACATCAAGAGAAATTCTATCCACGTTCCTAGCCAACTCATCAATCTTAAGCAATTTTTCTTCAATCAAAGCATTGAAAATCTTTTGCGAAGTAATAAATTATTTAATACTAGATTCAAAATCAGAGGGCATCTTATTATAATTTCCATAAGAATTGTTGTAGGAATTACCATAATTATTAGAGGAATTACTAGGAAATGGCCTAGAATTAAAATTACCTCTGTACGCGTTATTACCAAAATTGTTCCCACCAACAAAATTCACATCCATAGATTCATTATTATTCTCAATCAAAGTAGACAAAGGCATATCATTAGGATCAGTAGGAGCACTCTTATTAGCAAAAAATTCATAAGTTCATCCATCTTTCCACTCAAAACATTAATCTCTTTAATTGCATGCACTTTTTTACTAGTAGATCTTTCTGTGTGCCATTTAGAATAATTAACCATAATATTTTCTAGGAGTTTGGTAGCTTCTCCTAAAGTGATTTCCACAAAAGTGCCTCCCGCGGCCGAATCTAAAAGATTTCTAGAAGCAAAGTTCAATCCGGCATAAAATTTTTGTATAATCATCCAAAGATTCAAACCATGAGTAGGGTAATTACGTATCATTAATTTCATCCTCTCGCAAGATTGTGCAACATGTTCATGATCAAGTTGCTTAAAATTCATAATATTGTTTCTAAGAGAGATGATCTTAGCGGGAGGAAAATACTTAGAGATAAAAGCATCTTTGCACTTATTCCATGAATCAAATACTATTTTTAGGCAAAGACGAAAACCAAGCTTTAGCACGATCTCTAAGCGAAAACGGAAATAGCTTAAGTCTAACAATTTCATTATCCACATCTTTCTTCTTTTGCATATCATACATATCAATAAAGTTGTTTAGATGAGTAGCGGCATCTTCACTAGGAAGGCCAAAAAACGGATCTTTCATGACAAGATTCAACAAAGCAGTATTAATTTCACAAGATTCAGCATCGGTAAGAGGAGCAATCGGAGTGCTAATAAAATAATTATTGTTGGTATTGGCAAAGTCACACAATTTAGTATTATCTTGAGCCATCATCACAAGCAAGCAATCCAACACACAAGCAAACAAGAGACAGGCAAAAGAGGCAAATTGGGAAAGAGAAGGGGAACGGACAAGAGAGGGCGAATAAAACGGCAAGGGTGAAGTGGGGGAGAGGAAAACAAGAGGCAAATGGCAAATAATGCAATGCAAAGGATAAGAGTTATGATGGGTACTTGGTATGTCTTGACTTGGCGTAGATCTCCCCGGCAACGGCACCAGAAATCCTTCTTGCTACCTCTTGAGCACTGTGTTGGTTTTCCCTTGAAGAGGAAAGGGTGGAGCAGTAAAGCAGCGTAAGTATTTCCCTCAGTTTTTGAGAACCAAGGTATCAATCCAGTAGGAGACCACGTGCAAGTCACCTCGTACCTACACAAACAAATAAGAACCTCGCAACCAAGCGATAAAGGGGTTGTCAATCCCTTCACGGCCACTTGCAAGAGTGAGATCTGATAGAGATGATAATAATAAGATAAATATTTTTGGTATTTTTATGATATAGATTGAAAGTAAAGATTGCAAAATAAAGTAGATGGGAAACTTGTATGATAGAAAATAGACCCGGGGGCCATAGGTTTCACTAGTGGCTTCTGTCAAGATAGCATAAGTATTACGGTGGGTAAACAAATTACTGTCGAGCAATTGATAGAAAAGCGAATAATTATGAGAATATCTAGGCATGATCATGTATGAAGGCATCACGTCCGCGACAAGTAGACCGAAACGATTCTTCATCTACTACTATTACTCCACACATCGACCGCTATCCAGCATGCATCTAGAGTATTAAGTTCATAAGAACAGAGTAACGCCTTAAGCAAGATGACATGATGTAGAGGGATAAACTCATGCAATATCATATAAACCCCATCTTTTTATCCTCGATGGCAACAATACAATACGTGTCATTTCCCCTACTCTCACTGGGATTGAGCACCGCAAGATTGAACCCAAAGCTAAGAACTTCTCCCATTGCAAGAAAAATCAATCTAGTAGGCCAAACCAAGCTGATAATTCGAAGAGACTTGAAAAGATAAACCAATCATACATAAAAGAATTTAGAGAAGAATCAAATATTGTTCATAGATAATCTGGATCATAAACCTACGATTCATCGGATCTCGACAAACACACCGCAAAAGACGATTACATCGAATAGATCTCCAAGAGAAACGAGGAGAACTTTGTATTGAGATCCAAAGAGATAGAAGAAGCCATCTAGCTACTATCTATGGACCCGAAGGTCTGAAGTAAACTACTCACACATCACCGGAAAGGCCATGGATTTGATGTAGAGCCCCTCCGTGATCAACGCCCCCTCCGGCGGAGCTCCCGAAAAGGCCCCAAGATGGGATCTCTCGGGTACAGAAGGTTGCGGCGGTGGAATTAGGTTTTCGTGGTGCTCCTAGATGTTTGGGGGTGCGTGGAATTATATAGGAGGAAGAAGTAGGTCGGTGGAGCAACAAGGGGCCCACGATGGTGGAGGGCGCGCCTAGGGGGGTAGGCGCACCCCCTTGCCTCGTGGCCTCATCGATTGTTTCTTGACGGCCACTCCAAGTCTCCTGGATCACGTTTGTTGAGAAAATCACGTTCCCGAAGGTTTCATTCCGTTTGGACTTTGTTTGATATTCCTTTTTGGCGAAATTCTAAAATAGGCAAAAAACAGCAATTTGGGCTGGGCCTCCGGTTAATAGGTTAGTCCCAAAAATAATATAAAAGTGTAAAAATAAGCCCAATAACATCCAAAATAGATAATATAATAGCATGGAGCAATCAAAAATTATAGATACGTTGGAGACGTATCACGCAGCTCTGCAGCCATTCCTAGCCTCTGCGCCACCAGCTCCGGCAGAGCGGTCCTCTCTCCCATCCTCGCCAGCCCGGACGTCACCGCGGTATGTGTGGCATCTCTTTGGATCCACCTAGCGCTTGATGTGTTCGACACATTGTCTGACCAAATTTTTGTGATTTTATTAGGGAAAATGATGGATTCTGATGCTTTATCAGACGAGGAGTATGGACCGACGGAGCTTTATCAAATGATTCAAGGTGAGTTCTTCGATCCCTCAGATTCAGATGAAGAAGTGGACATGATCATGCTCATGAGCATGCAAGAGGAAATGGACCAACAAGTGGAGCATATTCTCAACTTCAAGGGCTCAATCAAAGGGAGAACAGTGGTCAATTGGGATAGGGTGTCCGGAGCTCGGCTACTGCAGAGGGACTACTTTGCTCCCAAGCCCGACTTTCCTGGATGATCTATGGTTTCGTCGCCGTTTCTGCATGCGGAAGTCATAGTTTTTGCGCATTACGGAGGGAGTGGACACGATGACTACTTCAAGCACACAAGGGATTGTTGCGGACAACTCTCTTTCTCTGACAAGCAGAAGTGCACGACTGCTGTGACGCCTGGATAATTAAGTTACATTAATTCCCTTCTAATGACGCCACGTCACCATGTTTACTCGTGATAAACTCGTGTTGTTTCAAACCCCGTTCAAATTCAAAATCAAGTCATACTTTAAAAGTTTTCAAATGTCGGAACTAAAATGTTCATGATGTTGCAATAGTCACTGAGTAATTTTCATGTTGGAACCAACCTCTTTTGTATTCCCAAAGTGCCCTTGGAAATTTATTTAGTGGTCCAACAACATTTAAATTGGCCTTTTCAATTTCGAAAAAAATGGTTAGACAACTCCTTTTGACCCTGAACCTTTTATTCCATATCAAGGTATTGTGTTAGATTTATATGCCAAGTTTTGTTCAAAACAAAACTCATTTGGTACTTAAAGAAAATGTAAAACAAAAAAATTAGAAAAGGCAAAGAAAAAAAGAAAAGTCTCCCCTGCCCCCCGGGCCTCGACCCACCAGGGACAGGCCCACCTGGTTGGCCTTGCCAGCCCACCTAACCCCCCGGGTGGCCTTCTCCTTCTGTTCATTGGGCGCGGTCGAGGGGGTCGCCACCGAGCCGGCTCACCATCGGCGTCGAGGGGATAAGGGCGCCCCTCCGGCGCCTCGATCTCCCCTCCCCCACCTACCGCTCGCACTCCCTCATCCCTCTCAGCCTCTCTCCCTCTCACCCCAGATCCCTGTCGACCGAGCTCCATCGCCGTCGGCCACCTCACACTGCCGCGGCCACCGGCCAGCCCTCACCTCGCAGGCATGTCGTAGAGCTCCTCCGCTGGCCGTTACATCGCCTACGCCAACCGGAACGAGCCCGGGGCCCCTGCAGCGTGTCGTCACTGTTGTCTTCTCCACCTCCGGCCACCACGGCACTATCACGGCTCCGTCAACCTCTGATGCTCCTAAACCTCCACCGAGCCATCCGCGGTGAGCATCTCAATGCAAACCCCCTGTTGCTGCTCTCGATCCGTAGCTAGAGCGCGCGGCCACCATTAAATTGCTCTGCCGTGGCTTTGCTTCCGCCAGCAATCTCATGGTGGTCGATCTCGTCCACCCCGGGTCGAACCAAAGCGACTGCCGCCCTTCTTCGGATCCCAAGTAGCGCGCGAACCCCTCGAAACAATGAATCTAAAGCCAAATGCTCGAGCTTGTCGAGCTCAACCTTCGGCTAGCGCAAGACCTCATCGCCGGCTCCACTGTAGACCACCACCACAATATCCACGGCCACCATTCGCCTCGCCACATCGAGGGCGTTCGAACGCGACCAGCCCCACTCCCATCCAAGACCTAGGGCGAAAATTCCGGCGAGGCCGAGCCCCTCCGCCGCGTTTGGTGCCGCCGCCACCACGTGCTGCCGGCCTGCACTCGCCAGCGCCGCGCTAGCCCTAGCGCCCCCTATCACCCCGTTGTGCCGACTGCCCCCTGCGCCGCTGTTGCTGCGTCCCGCCGCTGCATGGCCTCGCCCATCGTTCGTCCCGCCTCACTGCTGCGTCGCTCGCTGTTGTCGCCCGGCTATAGCCCCCCCACCGCTCGCTGGCCGGCGTCCTTGCCACGGCCGGCGCCCTCCCCTGGCCGCCCCATGGCCACGCCCCCTATCGGCGCCCTCTGTCGCCCCGTGCGGGCGCGCGCACCTGATAGCGCCCGCCCCCGCTGGCCTGTGTGCCACTGCATGTAGGGCCCGTCCCCAAAACGATTTACCAAAAAAAGTTTTAAAAAATGAATATATATATATATAATTAATTAAGTGATTAATGAACTTATTAAATTAACTTAATTAGACTAATTACCTAATTAAGTTAATTAAAATTGTTAGTTTAGTTTGGTCAATGACAGATGGGTCCCACTGCTCTGTTTGACTAGTCTACGGCCAATGTTGACTACTTACATCATGATGATGTCAGGTTGGCATCATCATTCCTTTTTGTACTGACAATAAATTCAGAAAATGTTTGAATCTTTGAAAAATCTAGAAAATAATCCATAACTCCGATGAAAAAGTTTTATACATGAAAGTTGCTCGGAACGACGAGACGAATCTGAATACACGGCTCGTCCGTCTGCCACACGTCCCTAGCATAGAGAAAATGGAACCTTCCCCCTCCGGTTCGTTTGTCCGATAATGCCAAACTTCGGGAAAACTTTCCCGGATGTTATGCCCCTTCGACGGCATCGTGTAGCACTATGTTAGAACACCCCTAGCGCTGCTTATTGTCTTGTCATGCATAGTATTGCACTTGTTTGCTCTGTATTTTCTGTTTCTTCCCCCTCTTCTCTCGGTAGACCCCGAGACTGATGCCGATGCCCTTGTGATCGACTACGTCACCAAAGACCCCTCCTTCTCGTCTGAGCAACCAGGCAAGCCCCCCCTTTGATCGTCCCGATATCGCCCATTCCATTCTCTCATGCTTGCATTATATTTTACAACTGTAATTGATTGCTCCTATTCTAATGCATAGCCTGCTTTTGTACCTGCTTTTGTACCTTACCTGCTTGTCCTAAACTGCTTAGTATAGGTTGGTTAGTGATCCGTCAGTGACCCCCACCTTGTCCTTGTTGCCCCTGCTTCTTCATCGACGACTCGAGCAACGTGATCGACGACCAGAGCCAGACACCTCACATCACATCACGCCCCTTTTGTTGCTCAACTCTGCAGAGCTACTATCGAGTACCGAGGGTGATACCTCGTAACAGACTCCTGATGATGACTATGTAGTGTAGCTATTCGGTCGTGGTCATCGAGGATGATTCCTCCTTTACCATGATACGTCTCCAACATATCGATAATTTTTGATTGCTCCATGCTATATTATCTACTGTTTTGGACCATATTGGGCTTTAGTTTCCACCTTTATATTATTTTTGGGACTAACCTATTTACCGAGGCCCAACCCGGAATTGCTGTTTTTTTGCCTATTTCAGTGTTTCAGAGAAACAAAATATCAAACGGAGTCCAAACAGAATGAAACCTTCGGAAACGTGATTTTCTCATCAGATAAGATCCAGGAGACTTGGACCCTCCATCAAGAAAGCCACGAGGCGGTCACGAGGGTGGAGGGCACCACCCCTAGGGCGCGCCCCCTGCCTCGTGGGCCCCTTGAAGCTCCATCGACGTACTTCTTCCTCATATATATATCCACGTACCCCCAAACGATCGGGGACGGAGCCAAAAACCTAATTCCACCGCCGCAACTTTCTGTATCCACGAGATCCCATCTTGGGGCCTGTTTCGGAGCTCCGCCGGAGGAGGCATCGATCATGGAGGGCTTCTACATCATCATCCAAGCCCCTCCGATGAAGTGTGAGTAGTTTATTTCAGACCTACGGGTCCATAGTTAGTATCTAGATGCATTCTTCTCTCTTTTTGGATCTCAATACAATGTTCTCCCCCTCTCTCGTGGAGATCTATTCGATGTAATCTTCTTTTTGCGGTGTGTTTGTTGAGACCGATGAATTGTGGGTTTATGATCAAGTCTATCTATGAATAATATTTGAATCTTCTCTGAATTCTTTTATGTATGATTGTTTATCTTTGCAAGTCTCTTCGAATTATCAGTTTGGTTTGGCCTACTAGATTTGTTTTTTTTGCCATGGGAGAAGTGCTTAGCTTTGGGTTCGATCTTGCGGTGTCCTTTCCCAGTGACAGAAGGGGCAGCAAGGCACGTATTGTATTGTTGCCATCGAGGATAACAAGATGGGGTTTTTATCATATTGCATGAAACTATCCCTCTACATCATGTCATCTTGCTTAAGGTGTTACTCTGTTTTTAACTTAATACTCTAGATGCATGTTGGATAGCGGTAGATGAGTGGAGTAATAGTAGTAGATGCAGAATCGTTTCGGTCTACTTGTCTCGGACGTGATGCCTATATACATGACCATACCTAGATATTCTCATAACTATGCTCAATTCTGTCAATTACTCAACAGTAATTTGTTCACCACTGTAGAATACTTATGCTCTTGAGAGAAGCCACTAGTGAAACCTATGGCCCCCGGGTCTCTTTCTCATCATATCAATCTCCATCACTTTATTATTGCTTTGCTTTTACTGTTTACTTTGCATCTCTATACCATAAATACCAAAAATATTAATTATCATCTCTATCTGATCTCACTTTCATAAGTGACCGTGAAGGGATTGACAACCCCTAAGCGCGTTGGTTGCGTTGAGCTATTGTTTTTGTGTAGGTACGAGGGACTCGCGCGTGGCCTCCTACTGGATTGATACCTTGGTTCTCAAAAACTGAGGGAAATACTTACGCTACTTAGCTGCATCATCCTCTCCTCTTCGGGGAAATCCAACGCAGTGCTCAAGAGGTAGCAAGAAGAATTTCTGGCGCCATTGCCGGGGAGTCTGCGCAAAAGTTAACATACCAAGTACACATCACAATCCCTATCTCCCGCATTACATTATTTGCCATTTGCCTCTCGTTTTCCTCTCCCCCACTTCACCCTTGCCGTTTTATTCGCCCTCTCTCTCTATCCTCCCTCTCTATTTGCCTCTTTTGCCCATTTGCTTTTTGTTTGCTCGTGTGTTCGATTGCTTGTTTGTCGCGATGGCTCAAGATAATACTAAATTGTGTGACTTCACCAATACCAACAATAATGATTTCCTTAGCACTCCGATTGCTCCTCTTACTGATGCTGAGTCTTGTGAAATTAATACTCCTTTGCTGAATCTTGTCATGAAAGGTCCGTTCTCCGGCCTTCCTAGTGAAGATGTCGCTACCCATCTTAATAGCTTTGTTGATTTGTGTGACATGCAAAAGAAAAAAGATGTCGATAATGATATTGTTAAATTGAAGCTATTTCCTTTTTCGCTTAGAGATCGTGCTAAAGCTTGGTTTTCATCTTTGCCTAAAAATAGTATTGATTCATGGAACAAGTGCAAAGATGCTTTTATCTCTAAGTATTTTCCTCCCGCTAAGATCATCTCTCTTAGAAACTATATTATGAATTTTAAGCACCTTGATCATGAACATGTTGCACAAGCTTGGGAGAGAATGAAATTAATGATACGTAATTTCCCTACTCATGGTTCGAATTTGTGGATGATTATACAAAAATTTTATGCTGGATTGAATTTTGCTTCTAGAAATCTTTTAGATTCGGCCACGAGAGGAACTTTTATGGAAATCACTTTAGGAGATGCTACTAAACTCCTAGATAATATTATGGTTAATTATTCTCAATGACATACTGAAAGATCTACTAATAAAAAGGTGCATGCGATAGAAGAAATTAATGTTTTGAGTGGAAAGATGGATGAACTTATGAAATTATTTGCTAACAAGAGTGTTTCTTCTAATCCTAATGATGTGCCCTTGTCTACTTTGATTGAGAATAATAATGAATCTATGGATGTGAATTTTGTTGGTAGGAACAATTTTGGTAACAACACGTATAGAGGAAATTTCAATCCTAGGCCTTATCCTAGTAATCCCTCTAATAATTATGGTAATTCCAACAACAATTCTTATGGAAATTATAATAAGATGCCCTCTGATTTTGAATCTAATATTAAAGAATTTATTTCTTCGCAAAAGAATTTTAATGCTATGATTGAAGAAAAATTGCTTAAGATTGATGATTTGGCTAGGAACGTTGATAGAATTGCTCTTGATGTTGATTCTTTGAAACTTAGATCTATTCCACCTAAGCATGATATCAATGAGTCTCTCAAAGCCATGAGAATTTCCATTGACGAGTGCAAAGAAAGAACCGCTAGGATGCGTGCTAAGAAAGATGCATTTATAAAAGCGTGTTCTTCTAGTTCCTATGAAAATAATGATGAAGATCTGAAAGTTATTGACGTGTCCCCTATTAAATCTTTGTTTTGCAATATGAATCTTGATAATGATGGGACTGAATATGATCCACCTTTACCTAGAAGGCGTTCTAAGAATTTGGAATTTGTTGTTCTTGATGCTAAATTTGATAAAAGTGGGATTGAAGAAATTAAAACCCTAGATGTTGCTAAACCCACTATTATGGATTTCGAGGAATTTAACTATGAAAATTGCTCTTTGATTGATTGTATTTCCTTGTTGCAATCCATGCTAAATTTTCCTCACGCTTATAGTCAAAATAAAGCGTTTACTAAACATATCGTTGATGCCTTGATGTAATCTTATGAAGAAAAACTTGAATTGGAAGTTTCTATCCCTAGAAAACTTTATGATGAGTGGGAACAAACTATTAAAATTAAAACTAAAGGTCATGAGTTTTATGCTTTGTGCGATTTGGGTGCTAGTGTCTCCACTATTCCCAAAACTTTGTGTGATTTGCTAGATTTCCGTGATTTTGATGATTGCTCTCTAAACTTGCATCTTGTAGATTCCACTATTAAGAAACCTATGGGAAGAACTAATGATGTTCTTATTGTTGCAAATAGGAATTCTGTGCCCGTAGATTTTATCGTTCTTGATATAGATTGCAATCCTTCTTGCCCTATTATTCTTGGTAGACCTTTCCTTAGAACGGTTGGTGCAATTATTGATACGAAGAAAGGGAATATTAGATTTCAATTTCCATTAAAAATGGGCAGGGAACACTTACCTAGAAAGAGAATAAAATTACCATATGAATCTATCATGATAGCCACTTATGGATTGCCTACCAAAGATGGTGATGCCTAGATCTATCTTTGCTTGTCATGCCTAGCTAGGGGCGTTAAACGATAGCGCTTGTTGGGAGGCAACCCAACTTTATTTGTATTCCTTGATTTTTGCTCCAGTTTAGTAATAAATAAATTATCTAGACTCTGTTTTGGTTGTGTTTTTTTGTGTTTAATTAGTGTTTGTGCCAAGTAGAACCGTTGGGAAGACTTGGGGAAAGTCTTGTTGAACTTGCTGTACAAAACAGAAACTTTAGTGCTCACGAGAACTGATGTCATTTTTATTTGGAGAGTTCTATTTAGTTAATTCTTTTTGCAGATGATTAATAGATAAATTCCTCACGTCCATCAATTTATTTTAGAATTTTTGGAGTTCCAGATCTTGCGCTAGCTGCAGATTACTACAGACTGTTCTGTTTTTGACAGATTCTGTTTTTCGTGTGTTGTTTGCTTATTTTGATGAATCTATGGCTAGTAAAATAGTTTATAATCCATAGAGAAGTTGGAATACAGTAGGTTTAACACCAATATAAATAAAGAATGAGTTCATTACAGTACCTTGAAGTGGTATTTTGTTTTCTTTCGCTAACGGAGCTCACGAGATTTTCTACTTTGAGTTTTGTGTTGTGAAGTTTTCAAGTTTTGGGTTAAGATTTGATGGATCATGGAACAAGGAGTGGCAAGAGCCTAAGATTGGGGATGCCCATGGCACCCCCAAGATAATCTGAGGACACTGTCGGTGTCAAAACCGGCGGATCTCGGGTAGGGGGTCCCGAACTGCGCGTCTAGGCCGGATGGTAACAGGAGACAAGGGACACAATGTTTTACCCAGGTTCGGGCCCTCTTGATGGAGGTAAAACCCTACGTCCTGCTTGATTAATATTGATGATATGGGTAGTTCAAGAGTAGATCTACCACTAGATCAAGGAGGCTAACCCCTAGAAGCTAGCCTATGGTATGATTGTTGTATGATGAAGTTGTCCTACGGACTAAAACCCTCCGGTTTATATAGACACCGGAGAGGGTTAGGGTTACACAAAGTCGGTTACAATGGTAGGAGATCTTGAATATCCGCATCGCCAAGCTTGCCTTCCACGCCAAGGAAAGTCCCATCCGGACACGGGACGGAGTCTTCAATCTTGTATCTTCATAGTCCTGGAGTTCGGCTGAAGGTATAGTCCGGCTACCCGAACACCCCCTAATCCAGGACTCCCTCAGTAGCCCCTGAACTAGGCTTCAATGACGATGAGTCCGGCGCGCAGATTGTCTTCAGCATTGCAAGGCGGGTTCCTCCTCCAAATTCTTCATAAAAGTGTGTAAACACCAAGAGTAGTGTCCGGCTCTGCAAAATTAGCTTCCACGTATTGCCATAGAGAGAATAATATTAACACAAATCTAATCTGCTGACGTATTCCGCAGCATGACATCACACTATGGCCAAGCCTTTATTTGAATCGTTTTCACTTCTCCACCTCAACGTGTTTTGCGAGGCGGTTTCCTTGGCACGTCTTGTCAAAGCAGAGATCGTGTCCCCTTTGTTTACGGGATTCTCGTTAATACGGACGTGGGTAACCCAACCGCGCCACTTATCACGGCGCTTGGGAGGCAAGCGAGTTTTACTAGGCTGGTGGGGACGCATAGTCGCATTCGCCCATATAAGGGGATAAGGATCCACCTTTTTACCTACGCCTTCTTCCTCCTTTGCCTACCCATCTTCTGCGCACCCGAGCTCCAGCGCCCAAGCCCGCACTTCCTACCTCCACCCTCTCCAACAATGTCCGGAGCGGGAGGCAAGTGGATGGTCTCCTCCGTCACGGAGGGCCATGTCAAAAGGTTAAGGAAGGCCGGATACTTATCCAAAGACATCGCACACCGGCTTCCTGAGGAGGGGCAGCTTCTCCCTACCCCAAGGCCCCATGAGAGGGTAGTATTTCTTCCCCACTTCCTCCGCGGACTGGTTTTCCTCTCCACCCATTTGTCCGCGGGCTCATGTTCTACTATGGCCTAGATTTCCACGATCTGGCCCCGAACTTCATCCTCAATATCTCGGCATTTATCGTCATGTGCGAGGCTTTCCTCTGCATTCGCCCCCATTTCGGCCTCTGGCTCAAGACCTTCAACGTCAAGCCAAAGGTGGTGCGCGGCAACCAGGCGGAGTGCAGAGGTGCCATGGCGGGCAAAATTGCCAACGTCCTATGGCTCGAGGGCTCGTTTGTGGAGACCTTGAAGGGGTGGCAGTCAGGGTGGTTTTACATCACCAAGCCACGCGATCCGAAGTGGATCGCAGCCCCTGAATTCCGATCCGGACCCCCTACGCGGCTCACGTCCTGGAAGGAGACGAGCTTGTCGTGGGGCGACGAAGAAGAGTTGACCGGACTGCAAAAATGCATCCAGTCCCTGGTGAACAAGCAGCTCAAGCTTGTCAACGTAATCCAGGTCATGCTCGTCCACCGGATCCTTCCGTGTCAAGAACGGGACTTCAATTTGTGGGAGCTCAACCCGGCGCAGCACCGAACTCTAAGCAGGCTCTTCGATGAGACGTACGAACATGTCTGGAGGGGGCTAACCAAAGGCGCCGAGGCTCCCACATCTGCCTCTGAAGACCGCGGATTCAGCTTGCAATGTCCTGCTGGCGAGGTAAGATATTTCCATCTTTTACAGGATGTTAAGTTTTTTCATAGTTTGACTCTATGCGGGATCTAAACTCCCTTACCTTTGACAGGATTGGCGGGAGAAGTCCGAACAGATTAACTGTCCGGCTCCCTTGCCCGAAGACCCAGCCCCTGCTCTCCTAGAGAAGCTGCTGGTTCCGGCACCTTATGTGGTGCCGGAGAAGAAGGCCAAGAAGAAGAAGGCCGCGGGGACTCGAAAGAGTTCCCAGCATATGGTGGTGTCGGACGCGCCGACGAGTCCGAGACGCACTCCTCCCGTGAAGGCGAGGAGGAGGAAGAAGAAACCTCTCCCCCTCCAGCGGGGGGAGGAAAGAAGAGGGAGGCCGCCCCAGTAGGGGAGGCCGAGGGGTCCAAGAAGAGGAAAACCCCTCCACCGGACTACGTCCCCGACGCCGACGAGGACGAAGAGGAGTGGCCGGACAGGACCAAGCGTCCGGCGAGATCGTAAGTGTTCGGATACCAGAGTAACTCGTGATATTCCTTTTGTTGCATAGCTTTCCCTAATGTCGGATATAATCATGTAGTCCGCCCAAGGACGGGCTTGACGAGTCATCGAGCGGCTCCCTGGATTCATCGGACGTGAATTCGGTTCCGCCTACTGCTTCCCCCTGTGCTGCGGCTGACGCTGAAGTGGCGTCGCGACAAGCTCCGGGGCGAGAGGAGGTGGTCCAGGAGGAGCCGCGAGGTGACCTCCCGGACTCCAGGAGTGAAGGGGACAAGACCCCCCTGGGCTCCAAGTCTGGCTTTAAGCCGGACACTGCGCCGGAATCATCAACGGTTCCGGACCGCGGTAGGCGAACTCCTGCCAAGAGGAGCAAGCCTACTGAGCCGGCGTCCTCCGTCCAGCCGGAGGCGCCGGACAATCTGCTGGAGGAGCTTAAGGGCGCGTCCATCGACGAGGAGCACCGTGCCATCATGAGTACGGTGATCCAGAAGGTTCGGTCCGCCAAAAGCGGACTGACTGAAATTTGTGCTAGCCTTCTGACAGGCTTCGAGGTAAGTAAAAATATGTAAAAATATTACCGTATAGACAGTAGCCCCTGATGCTCTGTTTGGCGTTCGGAAAGAAAAGCCGAATAGAGGATCTATTAAATATCGCAGGAGTCTAACTAAAAAGGAGTCAATATACGTATGCAGGCTTCGCTGCTGGCCACCGTCGCACTGACTGCGGAGGTGGGTTCCCAGAAACAGGGCCTCGAGCGGACCGAGCAAGAGCTTGGCCTTGCCAAACGGCAGCTCGAGGAGAAAGAAGGTAAGAGATACCTTATAGAAAAATGCCTATAGGGAGGCGCAATTGCAAAAAATGACAGGAGTATACTGCTTATTGTAGGGGCCACAACTGAGGTGGCGACCCTCAAGCAGGCGTTGTCCAAGGCCGAGAAGAAAGCGGCCACGGAGCGCGCTGAGCGGGAGAAATTTGAGGCGCAGGTCGGCGAGGTGCGGCAAGAGCTTCAGGTTCTCATGCGAAAACATGAGAGTTTGGAGCTCGACTCGAAGACGCGGGCGTCCGAGTGTGTTGCGGCCCTTAAAATTGCCAAATCTGCCAAGGCCGAAGCCCAGAAGGCCCTCCAGGAATTGGATGCGGTGAAAAAGATAGCGGCGGGTAAGGCATTCTATATGCAAAGCAGACATATAAAAGTAAACTACTTGTTACTTACCCGAATCCGGAGCTCTCCAGGGGCATTCGCAGATCTTCCCCGCAGCGTATCCGATGCCGCCGCATTCTACCGAGCCGAGGAAGGCAGCTCAACAGAGAAGTTGTTCTGGTCTCAGTATGCTGAGGCCGGACACCCTGTGCCCTTGAGCGACTAGCTGAAGCAGCTGGTCGAGCCCCACAAGGCGGCCGAACAGGCCCTAAAGGGCTTCATAGTTCGGCTGTGGCCTAGAGAGGCCCTGCCTGGGAGCTACTTCGGACTGGTGCGGCGGCTGGTGGAGGCTTGGCCAAGGCTCGAGGTCATCAAGCGCTCCGTCTGCATCGAAGGTGCCCGTAGGGCCCTTGCCCGTTCAAAGGTGCACTGGGGTAAGCTGGACGGTGAGAAGCTTGTGAAGGACGGGCCACCGTCGGGGAAGGAGCATCGCAAGCCCGAGAACTATTACAAGGATGTTCTTGCTGGTGCCCGCCTTGTGGTGGATGAATGTACCAAGGATGTAATTTTTGAATGAACTCGCTCGTGTTATCCTGTGCGCTGAAAACTTGTTCATATGCGCTAAGCAATGCTTGAATTTAAAATATTACTTTTTGTGCGGCCGTTTATCAAAAAATTGAGAGATGGCCAGTCATCAGCTTCTGCCCCCATGCCACTAGTGCTGGGGTGTTCGGGATAAATCTAAGCCCTCTTTTTCCCATGATTGGGTCCGTCGAGGGAGGCGGTCAGCACAACGAACAAGGCAATCGGACTATAATGCTTGAACACTCTCACTTAGCCATAGAACTCTATAATTTTAAATTTCGGCGAAGCCCCTACTATTCGGAAGACCGAGTTCGGGGCGCTATCCACGCCTTGGCTGGACAAAGCCGGTTCCTCGCTCGAAGCGGCATAAGCCTTTAAGGACTCGAAAAACCTCTCGAACAGCGACCGGTCTCTTGCCTCATCATGACAGTCAGTTTTAGCTTTCTCCACTGAGGTGCTCGGCCCAGCTCAACTGGGGCACAATCGCAGTGGTTCTCCTAGTGCTACCTTAGCCGATATAGCGGTACGTAAGGCACCAAAACATAGGAGCCGGGCAAACCCAACTATTGACCCAAATCATGATTCAGAGCCGATGCATATAGTGCTATAAGTTCGGGGTGCCGCACTTGTGAAAGTGGACGGACTTCTCACGCCATATTGATGGGTACTGAAGCCCCTGGCGTATTTTGTCGTACCACGGTGTACGGATGCAGCATGTTATTAATAAACATATATATATATATATATATATATATATATATATATATATATAAAGAGAGTAATGCAAAAAATAGACAAAAAGCTATGCATTGTTTATAGAAAGGCTGCTATGAAAGCAGAACGATACAAATAGCGCGATAAGCAAAATAAATTGGACTATTTAACATGTCCTGGCCAGGGGCAGGCCGCGGAATTGTATTAAAAAAACAGGTATACTGCTCGCAATAGAGACCACCTGGGAGTTCCATAATGCGGCATGGCTTGTCTGCTTCCCTGGATCTTGCATCATTTGTGCGGCAGTTGAATTGCCGAACGGGTCGTCCGAAGTATGGAGTCCTGAGAATAAGAGAAAAAAAAGAAGGAATCCAGCAGCCCCTGGTGCGGTTTGAGCCGTATTTCGGGCGTGCCATGATAGTGCCCCTTCCCCTGTGCCCATGGTATTTCAAGAGCGTAGTTATGTACGCGAAGCGCTGGTTTCGCTATAGTGCAAGGGCTAGGGTTGGGGCCGCATTGCTACGCTAGCTCGGAACGTGTCAGGCGGTCTTGTTGTAGGGTACTCTGGGCGCGCTTGACTGTGTCCGGCTTTTTGAAGGCCGAACTGGAGAGCTGCCTAGAGAGGCTGCTTTGTACTTCTGCTGCGAGCGCTACCGTGTGCTCCTCCGTTCGGAGGGAGCGTTCAGTGTTCCCGTTGACCGTGATTACTCCTCTAGGGCCTGGCATCTTGAGCTTGAGGTATGCATAGTGCGGTACCGCGTTGAATTTTGCGAATGCGGTTCGCCCGAGCAGTGCGTGATAGCCACTACGGAACGAGACTATGTCGAAGATTAACTTCTCGCTTCGGAAGTTATCCGGAGATCTGAAGACCACTTCCAGTGTAACTGAGCCTTTACAGTTGGCTTCTACACATGGTATGACGCCTTTAAAGGTCGTTTTGGTGGGCTTGATCCTCGAGGGATCTATGCCCATCTTTCGCACTGTATCCTGGTAAAGCAGGTTCAGGCTGCTGCCGCCGTCCATGAGGACTCTTGTGAGATGAAATCTATCAATGATTGGGTCTAGAACCAATGCGGCGAAGCCACCGTGACGGATGCTAGTGGGGTGGTCCCTTCGATCAAAGGTGATCGGGCAGGAGGACCATGGGTTGAACTTTGGGGCGACCGGCTCCATCGCATATACGTCCCGTAACGCACGCTTCCACTCCCTCTTGGGGATGTGGGTTGCGTATATCATGTTCACCGTCCGCACTTGCGGGGGAAATCCCTTCTGTCCACTGTTGTTCGGCGGCCTGGGCTCCTCCTCGTCATCGCTATGCAGCCCCTTGTCTTTGTTTTCGGCTCTTAACTTGCCTGCCTGCTTGAACACCCAACAATCCCTGTTGGTGTGATTGGCTGGCTTTTCGGGGGTGCCATGTATCTGGCACAAACCGTCGAGTATTTGGTCCAAACTGGACGGGCCCTGAGTTTTTCTTTTGAATGGTTGTTTCCGTTGACCGGATTTGTAGCCTCGGAATCCGGCATTAACTGCCGTATCCTCGTTGTTGTCGCTGTTAACGCGGCGCTTTTGTTTGTTCCGACGCGACCTGTCACTTTTGTCCTTGGTATTCGAATTACCAGTGTTCTTGGTTAAGTTGTTACTGCGAGCTAGCCAACTGTCTTCTCCCGCGCAAAAGCGGGTCATGAGTGTCGTGAGGGCTGCCATAGATTTCGGCTTTTCCTGTCCCAGGTGCCGGGCCAGCCACTCGTCATGGATATTATGCTTGAAGGCCGCTATGGCCTCTGTGTCCGGACAGTCGACTATCTGGTTTTTTTTTGTTAGGAACCGTGTCCAGAATTGCCTGGCCGATTCTTCTGGCTGCTGAATTATGTGGCTTAGGACATCGGCGTCCGGTGGTCACACATAAGTGCCCTGGAAGTTGTCAAGGAATGCAGCTTCCAGGTCCTCCCAAGAACCGATTGAGTTTGCTAGCAAGCTGTTAAGCCAATGTCGGGCTGGTCCCTTAAGTTTGAGTGGGAGGTATTTGATGGCGTGTAGGTCATCGTCGCGGGCCATGTGGATATGAAGGAGATAATCCTTGATCCATACCGCAGGATCTGTTGTGCCATCGTACGATTCGATGTTTATGGGTTTGAAGCCCTCAGGGATTTTATGATCCATTACTTCATCTGTGAAGCATAGTGGGTGTGCGGCGCCTCTGTATTGGGCTATATCACGACGCAGCTCGAAGGAGCTTTGTCTGTTGAGTTCGGCCCGGCCGGATTCATTGCGTCCGGAGTGACGATCACCGTCACGTGTCGTGGGGCGCCTGCGTGATCCGTAGATCGATCTTGTTTGCCTTGCCTTGTCCTCTAGGATGTCGCGCAGGTCGGGCGCATTTTCCCGTGCCTTAGTATGCTTGACGCGGTGCCGGGGCATGGCTTGAGTGGAGGGCCAAGAGGCCTCTCTGTCGCGGCCACGAGGTGGCCGATCGGCCATGTCATGCGCTGGTGATGTAGGTGCTTCCTCCTCTAGTCGGGGTAGCAGCTTGCGCTTTGGATAACTCTTGGAGGGGCGTTCGAGTTCATACTCTTTGGCCGCAAGGACTTCAGTCCATTTGTCAGCTAGCAAATCCTGATCAGCTCTAAGTTGTTGCCGCTTTTTCTTGAGGCTGCATGCCGTGGCCATGAGCCTGCTTTTAAAACGCTCTTGTTCGGCAAGATCCTCTGGCACGACGAACTCGTCGTCGTCGAGGCTTGCCTCGTCTTCGGAGGGAGGCGTATAATTATCGTCCTCAACCTCTTGGTCTGCCGCCCTCTCGTGAGGGATGGCTTCTCTGTCCTCCTGTGCCGAATTTTGCTGGAGGGGGTGTTCTTCGGCACTATCCGGAGTAGTATTATCTCTCGTGCCGGAATCACCATTTTTGCTTTGGCGCGATTTAGAGCGGCGCCGCTGACGCTGACGCTTGGGCTGTTTCTTAGAGGTATCATCCACCGCTGTTCCATCGCCATCTCCATCCTTTGGAGTGTCCACCATATATATGTCATATGACAAGGTGGCCTTCCAACTCCCTACAGGTGCTGGTTCTATTTTGTCTCTTGCATCGTCGTCCATGCCGTCGGTGTCTTCGGAGTCGAAGTCAAGCATGTCGGTTAAGTCGTCGACAGTGGCTACGAAGTGGGTGGTGGGTGGGTTTTGAATTTCTTCATTGTCCGTATCCCAACCTTGCTGACCGTAGTCCGGCCAGGGCTCTCCTGATAAAGAGAGAGAGACTTTAGAGAATTCAGGATGTCGCCGAAGGGCGAGTGCTGAAAGATGTCCGCGGCGGTGAACTCCATTATCGGCGCCCAATCGGATTCGATCAGCGGGGGCGCGGGGGGCTCGGAGTTCGGAGAGGAATATGGCTCCTCGGAGTCACAGGCCATGCGGAGTGCGGGGCTGGAGTTCAGCTTGATCGCCTCTGAGATCGCAGCCCCTGAGGCAGCGTCCAACCGCTGATCCTCGATTGGCGCAGTGGGCTCCGAATCAATGGTCGGAACCGATGTGTGTGCGGCCTCCAAGGCGCTGTTCGGCGGTAGAGCTATGTCATGCCCATCGAGACAGTGCGGCACGCTTGGCTGTGGCTCGAATCCGTCGAAGATCAAGTCCCCGCGGATGTCAGCCGTGTAGTATAGGCTTCCAAACCTGACCTGATGGCCAGGGGCGTAACTTTCGATCTGCTCAAGGTGACCAAGCGAGTTGGCCCGCAGTGCGAAGCCACCAAAGACGAAGATCTGTCCGGGGAGGAAAGCCTCACCCTGGACTGCATCGTGGTTGATGATCGAAGGAGCCATCGGGCCTAAAAGCGACAACACAGAGGAATTCTCAATGAAAGCACCAATGTCGGTGTCAAAACCGGCGGATCTCGGGTAGGGGGTCCCGAACTGCGCGTCTAGGCCGGATGGTAACAGGAGACAAGGGACATAATGTTTTACCCAGGTTCGGGCCCTCTTGATGGAGGTAAAACCCTACGTCATGCTTGATTAATATTGATGATATGGGTAGTACAAGAGTAGATCTACCACGAGATCAAGGAGGCTAAACCCTAGAAGCTAGCCTATGGTATGATTGTTGTTCTGTATGTTGTCCTACGGACTAAAACCCTCCGGTTTATATAGACACCGGAGAGGGTTAGGGTTACACAAAGTCGGTTACAATGGTAGGAGATCTTGAATATCCGCATCGCCAAGCTTGCCTTCCACGCCAAGGAAAGTCCCATTCGGACACGGGACGGAGTCTTCAATCTTGTATCTTCATAGTCCTGGAGTTCGGCTGAAGGTATAGTCCGGCTACCCGAACACCCCCTAATCCAGGACTCCCTCAGACACCTAAAAGCCAAAGCTTGGGGGTGCCCCGGAAGGCATCCCCTCTTTCGTCTACTTCTATCGGTAACTTTACTTGGAGCTATATTTTTATTCACCACATGATATGTGTTTTTCTTGGAGCGTCTTTTATGATTTGAGTCTTTGCTTGTTAGTCTACCACAATCATCCTTGCTGTACACACCTTTTGAGAGAGCCATACATGATTTGGAATTTGATAGAATACTCTATGTGCTTCACTTATATCTTTTAAGCTTTATAGTTTTGCTCTAGTGCTTCACTTATATCTTTTAGAGCATGGTGGTGGATTTGTTTTATAGAAACTATTGATCTCTCATGCTTCACTTAGATTATTTTGAGATTCTTAATAGCATGGTAATTTGCTTAAAATCCTAATATGCTTGGTATGCAAGATTAATAATAAAACTTTCGTATGAGTGTGTTGAATACTAAGAAAAGTTTGATACTTGATGATTGTTTTGAGATATGGAGGTAATAATATCAAAGTCATGCTAGTTGAGTAGTTGTGAAATTGAGAAATACTTGTGTTGAAGTCTGCAAGTCCCGTAGCATGCACGTATGGTAAATGTTATGCAACAAATTTGAAACATGAGGTGTTATTTGATTGTCTTCCTTATGAGTGGCGGTTGGGGACGAGAGATGGTCTTTTCCTACCAATTTATCCCCCTAGGAGCATGCGCGTAGTGCCGAGGTTTTTGATGACTTGTAGATTTTTGCAATAAGTATGTGAGTTCTTTATGACTAATGTTGAGTCCATGGATTATACGCACTCTCACCCTCCCATCCTTGCTAGCCTCTTCGGTACCGTGCATTACCCTTTCTCACATTGAGAGTTGGCGCAAACTTCGCCAGTGCATCCAAACCCCGTGATATGATATGCTCTTTCACACATAAATGTCCTTATATCTTCCTCAAAACAGCCACCATACCTACCTATTATGGCATTTCCATAGCAATTCCGAGATATATTGCCATGCAACTTTCCATCATTCCATTCATCATGACACATTCATTATTGTCATATTGCTTAGCATGATCATGTAGTTGACATAGTATTTGTGGCAAAGCCACCGTTCATAATTATTTCATACATGTCACTCTTGGTTCATTGCATATCCCGGTACACCGCCGGAGGCATTCATATAGAGTCATCTTTGTTCTAGTATCGAGTTGTAATCATTGAGTTGTAAATAAATAGAAGTGTGATGATCATCATTATTAGAGCATTGTCCCAAGTGAGGAATAAAAAAAGAAAGGCCATAAAAAAGATAAGGCCCAAAAAAAGAGAAAGGCCCAAAAAATGAGAGAAAAAGAGAGAAGGGACAATGTTACTATCCTTTTACCACACTTGTGCTTCAAAGTAGCACCATGATCTTCATAGTAGAGAGTCTCACATGTTATCACTTTCATATACTAGTGGGAATTTTTCATTATAGAACTTGGCTTGTATATTCCAACAATGGGCCTCCTCAAGTGCCCTAGGAAATGGTGAGCAAGCAAGTTGGATGCACACACACTAGTTTCTTTTGTTGAGCTTTCATACATTTATAGCTCTAGTGCATCCGTTGCATGGCAATCCCTACTCCTTGCATTAACATCAATCGGTGGGCATCTCCATAGCCCATTGATTAGCCTCGTTGATGTGAGACTTTCTCCTTTTTTTGTCTTCTCCACATAACCCCCCTCATTATATTCTATTCCACCCATAGTGCAATATCCATGGCTCGCGCTCATATATTGCGTGAAAGTTTATAGGTTTGAGATTACTAAAGTATGAAACAATTGCTTGGCTTGTCATCGGGGTTGTGCATGATGAGAGCATTCTTGTGTGACGAAAATGAAACATGACTAAACTATATGATTTTGTAGGGATGAACTTTCTTTGGCCATGTTATTTTGAGAAGACATAATTGCTTAGTTAGTATGCTTGAAGTATTATCATTTCTATGTCAATATGAACTTTTGTCTTGAATCTTTTGGATCTGAATATTCATACCACAATTAAGAAAAATTACATTAAAATTACGCCAAGTAGCACTCCGCATCAAAAATTCTATTTTTATCATTTACCTACTCGAGGACGAGCAGGAATTAATCTTGGGGATGCTTGATACGTCTCCAACGTATATATAATTTTTGATTGCTCCATGCTATATTATCTACTGTTTTGGACCATATTGGGCTTTATTTTCCACTTTTATATTATTTTTGGGACTAACCTATTAACCGGAGGCCCAGCCCAGAATTGCTATTTTTTTGCCTATTTCAGTGTTTTGGAGAAACAGAATATCAAACGGAATGAAACCTTCGGAAACGTGATTTTCTCATCAGATAAGATCCAGGAGACTTGGAGCCTCCGTCAAGAAAGCCACAAGGCGGTCACGAGGGTGGAGGGTGCCCCACCCCCCTAGGGTGCGCCCCCTGCCTCGTGGGCCCCTCGAAGCTCCACCGACGTACTTCTTCCTCCTATATATATCCACGTACCCCCAAACGATCGGGGACGCAGCCAAAAACCTAATTCCACCGCCGCAACTTTCTGTATCCACGAGATCCCATGGGCCTGTTCCAGAGCTCTGCCGGAGGGGGCATCGATCACGGAGGGCTTCTACATCATCATCCAAGCCCCTCCGATGAAGTGTGAGTAGTTTATTTCAGACCTACGGGTCCATAGTTAGTAGCTAGATGGCTTCTTCTCTCTTTTTGGATCTCAATGCAATGTTCTCCCCCTCTCTCGTGGAGATCTATTCGATGTAATCTTATTTTTGCGGTGTGTTTGTTGAGACCGATGAATTGTGGGTTTATGATCAAGTATATCTATGAATAATATTTGAATCTTCTCTGAATTCTTTTATGTATGATTGGTTATCTTTGCAAGTCTCTTCGAATTATCAGTTTGGTTTGGCCTACTAGATGGGTTTTTCTTGCCATGGGAGAAGTGCTTAGCTTTGGGTTCGATCTTGCGGTGTCCTTTCCCAGTGACAGAAGGGGCAGCAAGGCACGTATTGTATTGTTGCCATCAAGGATAACAAGATGGGGGTTTTATCATATTGCATAAAACTATCCCTCTACATCATGTCATCTTGCTTAAGGCGTTACTCTGTTTTTAACTTAATACTCTAGATGCATGCTGGATAGCGGTCGATGAGTGGAGTAATAGTAGTAGATGCAGAATCATTTTGGTCTACTTGTCTCGGACGTGATGCCTATATACATGATCATACCTAGATATTCTCATAACTATGCTCAATTCTATCAATTGCTCAACAGTAATTTGTTCACCCACCGTAGAATACTTATGCTCTTGAGAGAAGCCACTAGTGAAACCTATGGCCCCCGGGTCTCTTTCTCATCATATCAATCTCCATCACTTTATTATTGCTTTGCTTTTACTTTGCTTTTACTTTTTACTTTGCATCTCTATACCAAAATACCAAAAATATTATTTATCATCTCTATCATATCTCACTTTCGTAAGTGGCCGTGAAGGGATTGACAACCCCTAAGCGCGTTGGTTGTGTTGAGCTATTGTTTTTTTGTAGGTACGAGGGACTCGCGCGTAGCCTCCTACTGGATTGATACCTTGGTTCTCAAAAACGAAGGGAAATACTTATGCTACTTTTCTGCATCATCCTCTCCTCTTCGGGGAAATCCAATGCAGAGCTCAAGAGGTAGCATACCACTCCCGATATGACTCTGTCGTGCAACCCCTCAAGTGCAAACCTCGAGGGTGGTGCATCTTACATTCACCTTGACGATTACATCGAGTGAAATCGACCGAGGGTGATTCCTCGGGTTAGCCCCTTGATGTTTGGACAGACAGTTACCTTGACTTTACTTGAGACCTTTGTGAAATTCGGGCGGGCCTGGAGAGCACCCGCAAGATAATTACGTGGCACGGCCGGGCATTCTGGGCCCTTGCCATAAGTCCATGAGATGGGGTCACATCGATTGTGAGTCTCTGGTCGTCTCCGCAAGCTAATAATACACTATGTTTGGGTATTTGTTCTGAGTTGGCCTTTGGCCTTTACGCACTAACCACCATGCGATAATAGTTATGGGCCTCGATGACGTAGTATCAGCCGAAGCTTTGTCAGACGTCAAGTTCAGCATTGCGGCACGGCTGGGCCGGCACCATCCTGTAGTGGTGGAGCTTGGATCCGCCCTGCTTGCAACAACCCGGAGTGCAACGGGCGATGGGCCCAGACCCAGGAATTCTTAGGATGTAGACAGGCGGGGACCTCTCTGCTGAGCCTAGGTAGGGTACAATGTGTTGATGTTCCAAGGCCGGGCATGACCCAGAAAAGTGTGTTCGGCCAGAGTAATCAAGCATGTTGGAAAATGTGGTGCACCCCTCCAGGGAAGATTATCTATTAATAGACGTGTCCACAGTAAAGGACGTTCAGACTTATATCCTGGTCCATTACAACTAGAAATGGATACTTGAGATATGTGGCCCCGGGATTTCTTTCTCGTAGGGAGTCGAGGAAGGATCTTTGGGCATTAATGTTACAACATGTTTGTTAAATATAAATTGCTATTCTTTACTCTTCTACATGCTGCAAGATGCTTGGAGATGCTTGAAGATGCTAGTCTTCGATAGGCTAGGCCTTCCCCTCTATTTTGGCATTCTGCAGTTCAGTCCACAGATACAACCCTTCTTTTTGATACCAATGCATACTTAGTATAGATTTGATGCTTGTGAGTACTTTGGATGAGTACTCACGGTTGCTTTGTTACCCCTTTTGCCCCTTCTTTCTTCTTTCCAGTTGTTGCAACTAGATGGTGGATCCCAGGAACCAGATGCCACCGCTGACGGCTACTACCACCCGGAGGATGCCTACTACTACATGGAGACCGCCGACAACCAGGAGTAGTTAGGAGGTCCCAGGCAGGAGGCCTTGCCTCTTTGATCATTGATGTTTGTGCTAGCCTTCTTAAGGTGAAACTTGTTTACACTACAAAAAAAATACACTTCCGTCATGATACGTGTTTGTCATAGTAGGTCACTTTTTTGTCATGCATGTACATCCATGACAAATTTATGACAGAATCAAGATAGTCATACTTGTGCTGTCGTAGAAGTGTTCCCTGACATTACCAAAATTATCATCACAGAAGTGTCCACTTCCATGACGATAAATCGCGCGTCACAGAAGTGCTTTCGTCAAGGGTGACCAACGCGTGGCATCCACCGTAACGGAATGCCGTTAAGCTATCGGGTCGGGTTTTGGATCCGATAACCCGTTAACAGCCCCGACCAATGGGAAATTTCCACGTGTAAAATTCTTATTGGCCGGACGAAACATGTGTCAGCTCGTCAGTGGGTCAGATAGGTGCCTATGATACGTCGACACGTGGCACGGCCCAACAGAGGCCCATTCCTGTGAAAAGGCCGGCCCGTCTGACTTGGTCAAAAGGTGGCGGGCCGGCCCATGGAAAGCCTGTTAATGGCCTGTTCGCATATAGCCCATTTACAACCCGCTAACCCAAGGCCCGTTACGCCCTATCCAAATTAGGCCCAGTAGCGTCATCTGGGCCATCCAATATGATCCCAGCCTATTTTCACTTCTGGCCCATGTATGGCCCATGACGTCTTTTGGCCCATATGAGGCCCTATGTAACTCTTGGCCTATTAATGGCCCATGGTGAAACTGGCCCATAATGAACAGTGTATCACTTTACACCCATTAACGGCCCGTGGTGAAACTAGCCCGTAATGAACAGTGTATCACTTTATGCCCATTAACGGCCCGTTATTCCGTTGGGCCGTTTCCAGCCCATGTTATCTTTCGGCCTTCTCAGAGCCCATTTATTCTTGGGCTCATTTCCAGCATTCGTTTACTTACGGCCCGTTACTGTCATTTTCTGCTTGTGGGCTAAATTTAGCCTGTGGTTATAGTCGGCCCGTTTGTGGTCCGTTAATACGTTGGGCCATTTTCATAGCGTCATCAAATACGGCCTATTAACGATGGCCCGCTACGGTCGGCCCATGAACGGACGATTCCAACTCTAGCCTGTTTACGGCCATAATGCGGCCTATTATTGGCCCATGTTTGGCCAATCGATCATACAGCCCGTATAAGGCCCATTGATGATATGGCCCGTAAAAGGCCCATTGTTTCTACGGCCCGTAGAAGGCCTACTGTTTCTACGGCCCGTAGAAGGCCCGCTGTTTCTACGGCCTGTAGGAGGCCCAGTGTCACTAGAGTAAATATTAGCCCATGGTTATTGTGGCCTAGTTTTAAAAAATAGGTTATTGCAGCCACTAGTTAACCGCGGAAAAAGAACTGCAATGACTACAAGCAAACAAATAAACAAGACAACAAGGAAATAAATAAGCAAGCAACTAAAAGCAAGCAACTAACGCTAGGCTATCACGGCTATTACACATATTACAACCACTGGGCATCAAAGTTCGCCACCAGTGCAAATATAGGGAACAAAGCAGCATATCATGTACACTGGCCGTCAAAATTGGCCACCAGTGTAAATAAACGTGGCAGCAAAACAAGAGCATAACTGAAACAACTTCAGAAGAGCTTAAGAAACATTATTCTGGGTATCCACCATGCTGGCAATAAGCTTAGCAAGCTAATTAGCTTTGTCCTGTTTGGCGCTAAAATCCTCCAACGCTTGCTGTTGCACCAGAAAGTATGCATCTGAATGCTCCAGGGACTTCCGCAGTCCTTCCGCTTCTTGTCACAGCACAGCTGATCGATGTCTTTCAGCTTGTAGTTGAGACTCAAGAAACCGAAGTGATTCAGACAGTGAGTTTGAATAGCTTGTGCAAGCGGTAGTGGCCAGTAACTCCAACACTAAACCAAGACAGGATGTGTCACTATCCTGAACCTTATCTGCATTACTTCCTTTACCGTTGCTTAATAAGGCACTCTTCCCCAATATTCTGTCAGCATTCTAAAAGAAGAAACAAGCAGACACATAACAAGTTTAGCATGTACTAGTATATGAAACTCATTTCGGTGAACCAGTTCATTAGTAAGGTGGACAGGATTAAACTACCAAGTCTTCTATTGTCAAGTACTAGTACATAATAAAAGCATCAAATAAACATATATCTATTTCCTATGGTAGCAATGGAATCTTAAATTAGAACAGTTGTTCTTCAGGTTTAGGCACTTGTTCTACATGAATAGAGTACAGTAAGACGCAAGAATATAATACTTAAAAATAGAAAATGAGCTTATAGACCTTACCACATTCTTGGTTCGGGACCAGTACAGAACAAGGCGTTCCCAGTCATCATCCAGTAAATGTGTCTCAGGAGAACGTAAGGGAATTTGATGAGTTTCTTTGCCGGTGAAGTACGTTTTATTCAGGTAATTCCGATACTGCCACCAAGCATTCTTGAAGATAGCAGAGGTATTAGCATAGGTTACCTCATCTCGAGTTTCCAAATCGGTCCTTCTCTATAGAGAAAAATGGGAAAATTTGCTGTATTATAACCATCATGGAGGTAGGATGTATGGGACGAAGCAAAATAATTGCCATGAATAACATTACTTACACATAACTCCTGGACAAACACCTGCAACTGGCATTTTCCTTCATCTTCAGTGTAATATTTCCAAGATGGGAAGATACGCACATACGATTTAACAACATCAAATGTGATAGATGCTAAACTACGACTAGTTGGTTGTGCTTCCTCCACAGGAATAGGCGTACTAACTGGTGGAGTTGGGGTTCGCCGTGATAGTACTGGCCCTTTGGGCACTGGAGCTGCCTTACTAACTGCTCTTGTTTGGGAGCTCTATGGTGGAGATGGTGTTGTGTCAACAGGAACTGGGTTACTATCGGCTGGGGTTGGGATTAGATTGGGTGAAGCTGGTTCTCTGTCCATCGTAGTAGGAGTACAATCTGCGAGAGTTTGGGTTATGTGTGGTAGGGCTGGTTCTTGTGCATGTACAACCGGGGTGCTATCTCCACCAAGTGGTAGCACTGTTTTATTTGAAGACCATGTTTTTAGTCCGCTAGATACTGGCATCACCCGCTCCAATTCAAATGGTCGATAAACAGGAAACATAGTTGAATGTACAGACATTGTATGTGAGATAGATGTAATAGATAGTGTGGAACAAAGAGGGCATGAAATAGTTGACATGTATATTGTTTAACTAAAACGGATAGCATGACATAATTTCACATGTATGATGTCTATCTAAACTGGATAGCATAGCATAACATAATTCAAAGATATGATGAATAACTAAACAGGATCACATGACATAATTCACCTACATGTTATCTAAGTAATCAGGATCGCATCATTTAATTCACATATGTGATTTATATGCTAAACAGAGGGCATTCGATATGATGTCTGAACTAAGAACATGGTGTTGAATATTGTGTATATGATGTCTAAACTATGCAATGCAAGACACCGTATGCATGATATGAGCAGTATAATCGTGCCAAGTTAGAGCATACACCTTAGTGGGGGAATAGGACTGGTCATCTGTCTCTGAATCCATCTCTGAGGAGCTATCGGGACCCAACAAGAGATCTGCTTCGACGGTAGCACTGTCTGCTCTGAAGGCCTTGTTTTCACTCCAGATTTTTTTCCATCTCCCACCCAAATGGCTGATTCACAGGAAGAGTAGTTTAATGTACAAACATTGTCGACAAATGGAAATGTAATGAAGAAAAGGATGGGCAAGATATCATTCAAATATATGATGCCTGGTTAAACAGGATGGCATTGCACATTTCACATATATTATGGCTGGCTAAAAGACATGAGACTGCATAATTCCCATATATGATATAGAAACTAAACAGGTGGCATTATAGAACATGTCTAAACTAAGCAGATGACATATATGATGTCAAAAGTAGGCACTGCAAGGCAACATATGCATGATATGACTAACATCATCATGCCAAGGTAGAGAAAACACCTTGGGGGGTAAATAGGAGTGGTCAACGGAGTCCGAATCCGCCTCAGAATAGATATCTTCCTCTGGATTACAATCTGGAGAGGGGTGGGGAGGGTTTTCCATTGAACCCACCATGGAGCGATGTCTGCATGACATTATATTGCCGCGCAAAACTCTTCTCTTTTTCTCTACATGTTCAGCATGACTGTGTACAATATCTGACATGCATACAAAAAAAATATGGTGAGATTATGTAAGGAGAGCATGCAGAAATTTAGAGTGATGGTAACAACCAGTGGATCGATGTTTTTCCGTTGAACCAAAATAGCCCTAATGGATCGATGTGAATGTATAGTAATAAGTGATGCAACAAGTGTACAACCTCTTTGTCGTAGCCGTGTCGACCTCAGCATCATTGGGTTGGTCGCTGAAGCAGTTGAGGCAGAGGTGGCTGTCGGAGGTGTGGAGGAAGATATGAGGAATCTGTAGACGGCGTCCAGGGCACTACTCTGTTGTGATGGATCATTCTGTCGTTGGAGCAGCTCTGGTGAGCCGTAAGACGTCAAGGCTGAAGCAGCACAAGACAGACATCGTCAATCTCAAGTGGGACTCTAATAGCATCTCCAATAGATGATGTAAAATGGATGTAAAATTAACATCACCAAAAACCACCTGACTACAATAGATGAGGTAAAAACTGTTGACTCTAAACTTAACTGTCGAAACTGAAATTTACTGTGGAATCTGAATGCTACTGTCGAAACTTAACGCAATGGTAGCAGAGAGGCACTTGACATATAGTTTAGGGAGGGCCTGCAGTTCATCTTCAACCTGCACCCCCCTAAGCCGCCAGCCACCACGGGCTGAACCGCCGGCCCCAGCACCACCTCGCCGCCCTGAAACAACTCGCCACCGCCGCCCCGGCCAGCCCTCTAGGCCCCCTGCCCCCCTCCCCCACCCTGAACCCTAAGAGAGATAGTGGGGTACCTCTCCGGTGAGCCCCCGTCCCCGCTGCGGGTGGTTCTTCCTTAACTCCGGCGAGCCCCCCAACCCCTGAAAATCAACTAACCCAAAAGTCGATTCAGTCGACTGAAGTGTGGCTTAATTGGAGCAGAGCAGCAGCACGAGCGAGGGGGAGAGCAGCAGCAGCAGCTGGGCGAGCGAGCGATCGAGCGAGAGCCGGAGCAGCAATAGAAAATCCGGCTGGTATGGACGCCGCCGCCGAAGGGGCCTCGCACTGGGGGAGAGCCGCCGTGGAGATGTCGCCCGTGGCGCTGGCTTCAAGGTAGCCGCTCCATGGGGGTGCAGGATGGAGCACCGTCGGCGCCGGGAGGTCGAGTTAAGGAGAAGGTGCGATGCGATGAGTGTACAACCTCTTTGGTGGCGCCGAGTAGGTCTCGGCTTCGTCCGAGGAGTCAGTGAGGATGTTGCGGTTCCGATGGAGCGGGTTAAGGCGGCGCTGTGGGGATGGAGCAGCCGCGATAGACGAGGCGATCGTCGGAGCAGCTCCTTGGAGGTGGACAATGGGGCGGCTGAACCGGCGGGACGGCGAGATGGACGACGGATCCTCATCCGGGGAGGTGGACGAGGGATGTTGAGTTGTTGTGGTGGACGACATCGTCGCGGAAGAGGCTCCGCATGGGCAGCGGTGACGTGGCGGACGGAGGAGGGTGGGGTTTAGCGGCTGGAGCGGAGAGGTTATGGTGGCCTGGGATTTCGAATGGCGAAAAGGGGGCGCTGGGAGGGGGTGAAGCATGACTTAGGAACGCGCTTGTCCAAAATGTAGGGTGTGTTACAAAAGTACCCCCCACCGATTTGAACTAGCGGCCCTTTCGGCTCAGGGTTAGAAGGGGGATTTCGCGTGTCGAGATTTGGCAGCTGAAGGGAGTTTTCGCGCGCGTTGTAATTTTGGGATAGCAAGGCACGGGTTGTGAAGGCGCCAGTTTTGGGAGCACGATATCTGAATTTTCGGGATATAACAAGACGCGGGTTGAATTTTAGGGACAAGCCTAACGTGTAGTAATATTGTACTTGTGTGTACCAAATCAATTCGCACTTCTCTCAACCAAAAAGAAAACGAAAAAATAAAACTATTCACACCACACAAAGAGAGAGTCTTGCGTCGTTTTACTATACAAATGCTATTCAAAGCTACTCCCTCCTTCCATCTATATAGGGTCTAATGTGTTTTTCGATGCTAACTTTGACCAAATATTAGAGCAATGATATATGACATGCAACTTACACAAAGCACACTGTTAAATTCGTATGTGAAAGGTTCTTTCAATGATATAATTTTCACATTGTGCATGTCATGTACTATTAATCTTGTCAATAGTCAAAGGCGGTCTTAAAAATCTCATTACGCCCTATATAGATGGAAGGAGGGAGTATGAATCCATGCTATGTCCGATTAAATTTTTTCGCTTGTTGTATAATGCATGTAACCTACTTATACCAACATTTTAGTGCATTCCAAATGTCTATACCACCGCTGCAATTCGAACTAAATTTGAATTTGTTTCTCTATTTCAATAAGAATCTAAAATCATGATTGTTGTCAACCTCAACCATCATAGTTTCCTTGCTATCTGCCAGATATAAATCAGACAGCCTATAATGCAGGATGGCAGGCACACCATCATCAACAATGCCGTTTTTTATAAGAGTAGAGATAAAATATATTAAATGTAGTATACCATGTTCATAACCACACCATGTGTATCACCGTTATATATATTCACACATCCGTCGATTTGAAACACTATGATAAATTCTTCAAATATCCGAATTCGCTTTTTATAATGAAGTATATATGATCTCTATTCGTCTTTTACACCCACACAACCCTCTTATCTTTGTAGCTAGCGCTAACTTTCTCTTGTGCATGCACACGCCCGCATCCCTCTCACCCTCCCTCAGCATTCTCTAGCTCCATCGCGCAAATTCGTCTTTTCACTTTAGGTCGTTCACCCATGGTATGTGTAGGCCCCCCAGCTCCTTCTTTACGGCACACATCGATCGATATGCCTCTCTAGCCAGGTGTGCCTAGCACAAACACAAGCTTCCCCTCTTATCTTGTCACCGTCCATGCCTCACTCCCACCACTCTTTTCATCATTCTCGTACTCGCACACTCCTCCCCCTCGATATAGTATGCCTCTCGTATCACCTCCTACATGCATCCCTCTCTCTCTATCCTTCTCCTCGTGCCTCATTTGTTCTAACACACACATGCATGTATACCAATCGATCTCCCAACATATACCTAGATCGACTTTAACTACCCCCCCCCCATCGATCGACGTACCTCACAAGTTATGTCTCTCCTTTCTCTTACAAAGGGCGATTGATCTTCCTATGTAGTTACGTCTGCTTACCACAGCCACATCATCCCCCCTCATCATTCGTGCATGGCTCCTGACCCGTCTCTCACACGCACGTGCACAGACAACAAGCAGCCATCTCCTCTCTTATTGATATTGCGGGCATGCCCTCCGTTTGTCTAGCAAGCCTATCCCACCATTTGTTAGAAGCAACTCCACTACCACCCCCTCCAACACTCTAGCTCTGTCTCTCTCCCAACCTTATTCATCTCCTGCACATATGCATGGATGCCGATCGATCTCCCTTAATACATGAGGCAGATCGATCTCCTTAATACATGAGGTAGGCCTCTCTCCTCCTCCACACATATACCAGCCATTGTACCTCTATAGTTAATTGGGCCTCCCTCTTCCCCCACCACACACCGATAGTCGAGCGCTGCAGGTAGGTATCCATGCCACAGAAACAAACTGCACATATCCCATCTCACGTTCCAGTAGGCCAGCCACTCAATATCTTTGACGTGGCACACACAAATTTGATGGCACTCTTTATCGAGCGCGCGCGCACACACACACACATCATCATCCCTCTCTTCAATTCTATGGACACCTCAAGCCGATGATACCTCCACTCTCTTCTCGTGGATCGCCCCCTCTATATATATGTTATATCCAGGACTCTATTTCACACACAATGCATATGTTAAATATTTTGATTGACCCCCCCCCCACACACACACAAAAAAAACTCTCAAGAACCCACACACTATATCTCTCTAGGTTTGTATCTCTCTCACACAACCCCACGTAGGTGGTGTACGTATACAAGAAGAGAATAGGTGCACCGTGCACGTACTCACGCTTCGTGCCCAACCACACCCGCACGGGTACACGGTGGAGCTCATTTATTTACGAAATGGCAGCCCACGTGCTAATTTGAACGCCTGTAGCGGTTGTTTACCTAGGGAGGTCGTGTACCACGCCTGCACGAAACAAAGTTCGACTTGATGCGTTGCCGCGTTATTTTTAAATAAAGTTATAGCGCTCAATGGCACGTACACAGAATATAAAACGATTTTTATGGAGGAAAAGGTAGTCCGCTCTTCAGAGTATCTCACACAAGGCTCCGGTGGCCTCTCTCTCTCACTGTTGGTCACTGATCCAGCCGCATCCCGTCCGCCGGGGGAAAGGGAGTGCGGTGGCCTCTCTCTCTCTCTCTCTCACTGTTGGTCATTGATCCGGCCGCATCCTGTCCGCCGGGGGAAAGGGAGTGTGGTGGCCTCTTTCTCTCTCACTGTTGGTCACTGATCCGGCTGCATCCCGCCCGCCGGGGGAAAGGGAGGAAGTGCATCGTTTCTCCATTCGAAGGCGCCGAGGCAGCACGTCCTGATCTGCGCTACACGTCGTTCTCTCTGACCAAGCTCCGGCGTGGCAGGGCCTACGCCACCTGCTCGCAGATTCCGCTCACCACCGCTCACCTAGTTACATCCCGATGACCTCCAGGTATCCCCTCCGGCCTTGCTCCACTGCCCGTTTTCCCACGTTGCTGCATGTGGATCTTCCATAGTTCTTTGCCCAAAACGTAGCTCGTCCGGCGTACTTTCCATATTGCATTCTCGTCCTCACACCATTTTAGACAAACACAACCGTGTTGTTATCTTCCCTTAGGACAAGGAATATGCTTCTTTTTTGTCATCGCATGTGTTATCAACTGTTATTGGCCATTAATTGTTTCCTTTCTACCTCTTTTTTGCAAACAGGGCTATCCATTTCACCTCGTTGCTATTGCGGCCTTTTGGTGAACTGCACAAATTACTTTTTTCTTAAGAGTGTTTTGTGCAGTTGTACTAAAATGTCACACGGGCAACGTCTCTACATTTCAGTGCGAGTGCACAAAGGGAGATTGGTTTTGCTCTATCCTCCTCATCCAACTCCGAGCCTAATCTTCTCCAACTAGTTAGTCTTAAGAGAGACTGCAAAGGTGACCGGCTTCTATTTGTGTGTTTATTGTTTCATCAGCAGTCCTCTATTATCGTAATCACACTTGATATCTTTAGAGCAGGGATGCTCAGCTCTATTTTAGTGGAACTGCACAAAATGATCGGAATGTTGCATGCTCCAGACAGCTACTTTTTTCCCAACATGCCTTGTTGATTTAGACAGAGCTGGGGGGACGTTGCTGCCAATGAAAGCATGGATCAATTTTAATTTAACACCTTCTCACAACTTTGTCTTTAGTTGTGATGTAATTATTAGCTCTGATCTGCTAATAATTGACATGCATTAGCAAGGAAGTTAGTTTTTTATTGTTTCTGAAAGAGCATCGATGGCAAGACACGCGAAACAAAAGCTGAAAGCTCACACCATTGTACAATTTCATGTCGCTAGAAAATTATTTGTATAGTACGTCAATTATGTAAACAAATGATGGAAGCTTGATAGTATTGCCAGAAGCCTCTTCATCATCCGGGTCCATGTGCCATGCACAAAATTATACTCCTTCGTTCCTAAATATTTGTCTTTTTACAAATTTCAAACGGGCATATTTTAGAGTGTAGATTCACTCATTTTGCTTCGTATGTGTTCTCCCTCGGTTCCTAAATATTCTATTCGCATTAACAGAGATTTCAACAAGTGACTACATACGGAGCAAAATGAGTGAATCTACACTCTAAAATATGTCTATATACATCCGTATGTGCCAGTCCATTTGAAATCTCTAAAAAGACAAATATTTGAGTAGTCACTCGTTGATATCTCTAGAAAGACAAATACTCCGGAGTATATTTAAGAACCGAGGGGGTAGTGCACAACCGCATGGGAGACTCAGCCCGGTCGTTGCGCCGCATTAATAGTGAGTAATGAGCAGTCAAACCATAAGCCCCACCTTTGCCACTGTAAGTTGCTCTGAAGAAGCAACCATCAATACGCTCTTCTTTGAATCCGCTCATACTACTCCATCTGTCACTGTTTATACAGCGTGCTTCAGAAAAAAGAAAAAAATCTGTGGGACCAAGGCGACTAGCGATCGGCCTAAAAATAGCATTGGTAGTTATAGCACGGTGTCTATTACTAGAGGGAATAATGCGTACACACATGCATGCAGTGCTTCCACCCCGGGTACACACATGCATGCAGTGCTTCCACCCCGGGTACACACATGCATGCACTCCGTAGTAGTACAGTACATGGAGAGAAAATTGTGGACTTGATTGCGGTTACCACGCCCTAATTAATTGAGCATTAAACCAAACACGTCAAAAGTCTCTCTGGTGGTGGAAATGCATTGAGAGAAATGCATCATAATGAAGCGTGCCCTGTAAACTGTGATGGAGGGTGGAGTAGTATGAAGGTGCAAAACCAAGTACGCGTACTACTGCGCTTGGCTCTTCGCCCCTTCGTGAAGTCAAACAATGATGGTACTCCGCATGTTGGGTACTATAGTGTATGCCTCTGACAATCTGACGCCGAATGTACTGATGCATGTCCACCGAGGGTAGGTTGCATTAGTCAAAAGGCGTAAGCGAGCTTCACCTTGTCCTGCAAGCTTCTCCTCGTTCTGCGAGTTGACGGGACACACCAAAAAGTAGTGCTAGTCCATACTCCCTCCTTTCCAGTTAATATGGCTTAATCTTTTTTGTGGGTAAATGAGAGAGCTTTATTCATATATAAGCATTCTTAGGACGATCAGCCAAGACACTAGTCACTAGGAAGTGAGGTACCCCACAAAAAAAGAAGTAGAAAGCGAGGTGTTTCATCAAGCCAGCTCTCGGCCACATTCAAAGTGCAGCAAGCACGGTTCGCACGAAGATGCGCCGCAAGGTTTGCTGACCTGTTTACATGCTGAATAACAAAAAAAGAGGAAATATTACTGAGCGCTACTATTTGTAACAGGATATGAGCCAGAATTAAGCGAGAATTGTGGCGAGTGTTCCATGCAATCAACTTCCATTATCACATGCGAGAACCCTCGAAGAGAACCAAATGTGTTGAAGATTGCTTTATCACATTTTAAAATTATAATAAGAGTGCAGACGCTCCTCCATCCGGTTCCCAGTACTAGTATAGTACGTACCTTTATGGACTATAGTAGTAGTACTAGTAAACTTTGTGCTTGGCTGTTCGGGAAGTCGAACAATAATAGCACTAGTAGTATAGTGTATGCTTCTGGTAATCTAACACCGAATTAACTGTTGCACGTCCACCGCCTGAGCGAGGGAGAGCTTGCATTAGTCAAAAGTTTCTCCTTGTCCTATGAGCCACCGCGCGCAAGCTTCTCTCGTCCTGCAACCTTCTCCTCGTTCGGCAAGTTGAAGGGACACAGCAAAGTAATGCTAGTCCATGTTGCCTCCTCTCCGGTTAATATGGCTTAATTTCAAACGAGATAAATACACTATCTGTCACTGTATATTTGTAAAAATACGGTCAGTGGACTTCATAATACGCTCATTGCGCTCAATATATATATATATATATATATATATATATATATATATATATATATATATAT
>NC_041388.1:400021172-400104458 GCF_002162155.2 Triticum dicoccoides | reverse complement strand
ATTTTCCGGTGTTCATACGGTCACTAGCTCACCCTGACCGAGTATGTGTGTGCATGCACGTGTAGGTTGAGCACTTGAGCGTGACCGTGTGTGTTCCGTCGTGTGCTCGGACATGCATGCATTAGGGCGTCACGCACGTTTTTGTGTCCATGTGTACGTGTGACTGTTGCATACACGTAGGGGGAGTACATGTAGGGGCCACTAAGGAGCAGTCAAATCACACAGTAAGTTAGTCGGAAGAAGCAACCACCATTTCACTCTTGAATGACATGTATGCAATATAAAATGGTTGATATGGAGAGAAAAAGAAAACCACAATATATACACTAGCAGGAGCCTAAGCTACAAGCCTGCTTGCTTAGGTTGCTCTCTTCACAAGAATAGAACGACGGGCCTGATCCCGCAGCTGGGGGAAGGGAACAATGTTCTGCGTAGACGCGGTCGACATCGGCGAGTGAGAAAACCCACAGTCGATGCGTCCCAATCGGGGGTCACCGCGGTATGGGCCAATGTCGCGTCCCAACCGCCCTTCTAGCTACAGCCCGACATCCCAGGTAGTCCATCTTCCTTTTGGAGCCGGCTTGCTCCACTGCCGTAGCTCCATCTCCATGTCGATCTTTCTCTACTTCTATTGCCTTCTACTTGTGATGAGTTTATGTCTCATGAACTAGTTCCAGTACTATTATTCTAATCACACTTCTTCAATATCTTTGCCATCAGGGATGCTCAGGTCGATTTTAGCGGAACTGCACAAAAGCATCGTATGATCCGAGGGTGCCAGCCATCTTTCCTTCGACAGGTTCTACCTGGCCAGGAAATTAAATCATGTTTAGGGTTTAGGGTTTAAGTCGTAGTGACCCCATCAGTAGTTTTTCTATCGTACATGCTCTCACAACTTTTTTTCTTTAGTTGTGAAGTAAATATTGGCTATGATATGTGAATCATTGAGATGCATCAGCAGCGTGTTAGTTTTCCTTTGTATTTGATGGAATGTTGTAACGGGGCAACCTTGGAATAGGAATGAAAATGGAGTCGAAAAGTTTCCGTTTTTCCGGAGAAAAATGGAAATGGAGAGAAACCAACATTTCGTTTCGTTGGATCGCGCCATCGAGCAAAACCAACGTTTAAATCACGTCCGTCGTGTTCGTGTCTCACCCTCCTCCACGGCTCGACCCCACACGGTCGCTAGGCATGCCACTCACCGCAAACCGAGTAGTATACCATAACTTTCCCGCCTGCTTGTCGATGGATCGCACCATGGAGTACTAGCACTACTGGAAGAGATTGACGAGTTGGGGGAGGACAGCTAGTTGTAGCACGGACTCCCAAGAACTTACTACTGGAAGAGATCACGCATGTTGTAGCCGGCTATTGCGACCTTTGAACGCGGAGCAGCTGCGTGCACCCGGAAGCGGCGCGGGCGACGCTCTCTCGGCCAGCGCGCCGCTTCAATGCCGACGCCAGTGAGAGGTCGCGTCCGCTCTAGCCGGGCATGAATGCGGCACTAACCGTTTCGGGCGGGAAGCACGCGCGGGTGATGAAGAGGGTTCGGGTTCGTCAGGACCGGCTGTGGCAGCGGTCCGGACGTGCGCAAACAAGAGATGTTGTACGTTAATATTGCTGTGTATATAATTAACAACGTAAATAATGTGCCAGTTGGACAAATATGATTGGAGATGGAGATGGAAATGGAATTTTACGTAAACACGGATATGCATGTCTATGTCTATGTGTGTGTGAGCGATGACTCTCGCGACCTGGAAGCGGGGGCGTGTTTTTGATTGAGTTCTCTTAAGGGAGGGTAGTGTACCACACGTGAAGGACAGGAAGTGCGACCAGGATGCGTGGGCGTGGATCGTTAGTTCATCGGAAGTAGTACTAGTTTTCTTCACTGTACATTAAATAAAGAGTTTCGTTTCGTACTTACACAATTTAAAACGATTGTTATGGAGAGAATAAGAAAACCACTCCACTATATTTTAGTCGTATACACGAGAGTACTATATGGACGCAGCTTCATTGACTTAGTGCACCTGCCTTTGGATTTACGACAGGTGGGCCCAAAATGTGGCTGGCTCATCTGTCATACAGCCAAAAGCAGGTGCAGTGAAGGCACCGGAGCTTAGTCCATACTATAGTAGTATACATATAAGTGGGAGCCTCAGCGCTTGTTCGCTAGGGTTTGCACTCTCCACACGCTTGCCGCACTACATATATGTTACACGCTGGAGGCTCAGCGTTCATTTGCTAGGGTTTGCTATATTCACAGTCTCTCACCCTCTCTTCACCAGATCTAAACAAGACTGCATTGGCCTCTTGTCTCTCTCTCCCCCTCACAGCTGGTGAAGGAGGCGTCCGTATCCCATCGCACCGGGAAGGGGAGGAGGTGCAGCGTTCACTCTATCGCCTTCGGTGAGGGAGGCAATCCACTGTCGGCTGCGCTGTTCTCTTTCACCCAGCGCCTGTGCGGGAGGGCCACCGACCCCTTCTTCCTCGCTGTCGTACGTAGTGTGGGCAGATCCGTCCTCCCGCCGCACGCCTTTCCACATCCCGACGACCCTAAGGTATAAGTTTCTTTGAAACCGTCGTTGCTCTAGCTGCATGTGGATCTTTTTCGATCTGTAGTCGAATCTAGGTCTTGGTTCAAAGAGGAAAGAAGGGTGCGGTTGGCTGGAGCAAGAATCTAGGACATGGTTCAATGAGGAAAGGAGGGGCGGAAAGTAGTATAGACTGGCTATCCAGCCGCTTTGTAGGTCGAAAAGGGAAAAATGGGGTAACCTAGTACACACATCTGTAAGGAACCGATCTCTTTGTTGAAAAGGGAAAGAAACTAGGGGTCGAGTAGTTTGTGCACGACTAGATTTGTTGCCCTCACATAGGAAGAAGGTTGAAAGAGAACAAATATGGGACCAACGCATATATGCTGCTTGGCTACATACTCTGCATCACCCATTTATACGTGTGGACGCACATGGTGCTGGCATGTCCCATGCAGCTATTTTGCTGTTGTTAATCTCAGAATTAACTACTGATCTGTTTAAAAGAATTTCTCTGTTAATATGAATCAATGCAACCGTTTTAGAAATGCTACTATCCTATACTTTGTTTCCATCAAGATAAGGTAGATGCTTCTTTTTGTGGCCGCATGTTTCATCCTCCTTTATTGGCCAGTAATTGTTTTCTTTTTTGCCTCTTAAAACAGGGATATCTATTCAACTTGTTGCTATAGAAAACTTAAATGTCACATCGGCAACTTTGCTTGATTTCAGTGCAACTGCACAAAACTTGATTGGATTTCCTATTCGTGTTGGTAGATTCGTATTTTATGTTGGTCGTCTCATGAAAGGTCAGTACAGGCCTTCATCCACATGATTGTGTAGTGTGCTTTGAGATGATGTGCTACTTGTATTGGTATTGTTTTAAATAAATGATGAATTGAAGCTATTGTATTGCTGTCTTTTCCCATTAAGTAGTGAACAAAAATGGGACCAACCCAGACATGATGCTTGTTGCTTTGTTACAACAAATTCAGCATCACCCCCTTTATAAGTCAGTAACCGATGCCACTCTCAGAATTAACTACTGAATCTTATTTCAAAACTGCAACACTTGTTAGGGATTGGCAGGATTACCATTTTTGTGGCCGCATGTTTCATCCTCCTTTATTAGCCAGTAATTGATTCTTTTTTTGCCTCTGTTTATACAGGGATATCTATTCAACTTGTTGCTATTGTGACATTTTGCTTCGCTACGCGAAACACTTTGCTTGATTTTTGTGCAATTTCACAAAACGAGATTGGATTTCCTATTCATGTTGGCAGATTCGTACGTGATCTTGTGTGCGTCATGACAGGTTGGTACTTGCCTTCATCCACATGATCGTGCAGTGTGTTTTGAGATGCTGTGCTACTTTGTATTGGTACTGTTTTAAATAAATGATGAATTGAAGCTATTGTATTGCTGCCTTTTCCCATTAAGTAGTGAACAAAAATGGGACCAACCCAGACATGATGCTTGTTGCTTTGTTACAACAAATTCAGCATCACCCCCTTTATAAGCCAGTAATTGATGCCACTCCCAGAATTAACTACTGAATCTTATTTCAAAACTACAACACTTGTTAGGGATTGGCGGGATTACCATTTTTGTGGCCGCATGTTTCATCCTCCTTTATTAGCCAGTAATTGATTCCTCTTTTGCCTCTGTTTATACAGGGATATCTATTCAACTTGTTGCTATTGCGACATTTTGCTTCGCTACGCGAAACACTTTGCTTGATTTCAGTGCAACTATGCAAAACGAGATTGGATTTCCTATTCGTGTTGGCAGATTCGTATTTTATCATTGTCGGTCTCATGAAAGGTCAGTACAGGCCTTCATCCACATGATTGTGCAGTGTGCTTTGAGATGTTGTGCTACTTGTATTGGTACTATTTTAAATAAATGTTGAATTGAAGCTATTGTATTGTTGTCTTTTCCCATTAAGTAGTGAACAAAATGGAACCAACCCAGACATGATGCTTGTTGCTTTGTTACAACAAACTCTGCATCACCCCCTTTATAAGTAGATGGAAGCACATACTGTTGTTGCGCCCACTCTACCCTGGAACTGAATCTTAGTTCAAAACTGCAAACACTTGTTAGGGATCAGCAGGAGTACCATTTTTGTTAGGGATCGGCCGTAGTACATGTTTAAGAAATGTATTGTTCAGATAATGTCTCTGTTATTATATATTAGTTATAGACTTATAGTGTTTTACAAATGGTACTATCCTGCTTTGTAGTTCTTTCTACATGTTTAACCAAGGTATTGTTAAGATAATGTCTCTGTTAAAATGAATCAGTCGCATTGTTTTAGGAATGATACTTTTCTACTTTTTTGTTATTTATACATCTTGAAACAAGGCATTGTTAAGATAATGTCTCAGTTAATATGAATGAATCACACTGATTAAGAATTGCTACTCTCATGCTTTGCTTCCCATTAAGATAAGGTAGATCAGTAGATGTTTTTCTTCTGGGAGTACAAGTCATCAACCGTTATTTCTCAGTAATTGTTTCCCTTATACCTTTTGTTGCTTACAGGGATATCAAAATTAAAGCTTAGTTTTATTCCGACTTCGTTTTTAGTTCAACTGCACAAAAGGAGCCAATGTGTCCAAGGCAAACTGCTGCATTACTGGGTCCAGTTGGTCGTTCCACTTTGCAGAAACAAGTAGTCATTGTTTGCGCTACATTACAGAAGGAATGATCGAGAAGCTTTACAGAGTATTAGGCCTTCCACTATGTAGTCCAAAAGAGGTGCCAATTTCACCTTTTCTTAGTTTGGCACCGAATCCCTCCATTGCTACAGCCGGTGCCATAAATATTAGACACGGTGACATGACTAGTCTGCAGAGACCATTGGCAATTTAACAACATGTGGAGTGCCCTGGGCAAGAAGTGCCCAAACAAGTACAAGAAGCGACAGGACTCCAGGATCATAGGCATTACATATTTTGAATGGGAAAAGCTTGTCAAAGTTTAATCATTGATGTTAGCAAGAAGCGACAGGACTCCACGATCATAGGCATTACATATTTTGAATAGGAAAAGCTTGTCAAAGTTTAATCATTGATGTTAGCAAGAAGATGTTAGTTTAATATATTGGAATTGGAAAACCTTGTCAAAATTTGCTCATTGATGTTAGCCAGAAGACATGCATTTGATATTTTTGAGTGGGACGCCCTTGCTGTGAGCAGCGCCGAGTGTTTTTTCCTATTCCTATGTTCAGTTTAGAAGTAAATAGTTACTCTGCTGAGATATTCCTGTGTTAAGAGTTTGTTCTGAATATTGTCTATGTAATGCCAGGCCTTGTGTTTGATTGCAAAGTTGAGCTTGGAATGTTGTGGCATGCGGCATCACGAGTTGTTCACCGTGCCTCCTGAGAATAATGCTTCGTATTGTTTTGCATGTCGATCTAATGCCAGTGATTTGCTTGTTAAGAAGATCATACTCTTCTGTTGTTTCCGTGCTTAAGAAGTTCATCGTCTGATGTTTCATTCATAGCCTATACGACAAGTCGGGTAGGTTAGACGTGAAACCATATGATCTTCCGACCAACTCATGATATTAGGCCGTAATTGGATCGTTGTTTTCCAACCAAAACCGCTTGTAAAACTGACGCTTGTAAATTAAAGCAGATGGTCTCGGGCGACGGCGCTTGGTTGGTCGATTTCGACTAGTAAAATATCAGAAGTACTTGACACACGATAAAAACGCTGAACGACACTCGGACGATTGCTAATCCAGCCGTTAGCTGTTGTTTCAGCCTTGCCCATGGATGGCATGATATGCACGTCGTGCATGTATCGTCTGGTAATGTCGTCCATATAGCCGTGCTCGTAAAATATACACTGGTCTCTCAAATTACACGCGTAACCCGCCGGTTTTACTTACAGACCTCGGGCCCTCGGTTTCATTACGCCTGTATTTTACGCATTGTTTTCGATGACGAGTAAATTACACTTGTATGTTAATACAGGTTTGAAATAAACCAGAGCTCCCAAGCGCGACCTTACCGTTTCATGCCGTCTCAGTTTCTCGAAGGTGCTCATAGGTGTCCAATGATCCTGGCTTCCTGAATGAGTAGCGGGCGCTGTATCAGACCATCCGTAGGGCCCGCGAGGCCCTCTCTGTTGTCCTTCGAGTTGTTGCGCTCGTCGTGGCGCCGAGCATTGTTAACATCGTCAATGAACATGAGGATTCAGGAGATGACTTTATTCTGACTGGATGACACTAGGGACCCACTAGGGCCATAGCCGTACGTACGCAAGGGCCTCATTATGTACAACTATATTTTTTTTGCTTTCTCCTGGTTTCCTGACATCACGGTCCCACACCATTGTCAACCTATGTAGTCAATACAAACGAGAGAATTGCACAAGGTGTGGCCGACAGCTAGGACCAAGCAGCTCGAGCAGTATTTGTGTTTTTGAGGTGTGAGCACTGCAGAGTTTTTCTTGGCGATGATTTCGTTGTTGTTCAAAGGAGAGCAGGGTATTAACTGGGCGGGCTGTGGCCCGTCTAGCCCAGGCCAGATATCCAGCCCAGATACTAATTTTTTCAAGATGAAAATGGCTAGCCCAACTATACGTCTTTTTGAGGAATACCCAGGCAAGGTCAACTTGTTATTCTCCGCCCGGTTGGGCTGCAAATCTTTCCTAGGAGGGATGCATTAGGCTTAACAGGAAAATGGGCTTTAAAAATAATAAATGGGATGTAACTATAAAAACTGGGCAGTAACTATAAAAAAATGCACCAAACACGAAATTAGTTGATAAAATATTATTTATGGATTTTAAAAATCTTAAATTTTCATTGTTGCGCGCGCAATGTTTCGTTGGATTTTTACGTAATACAAATTTATATTTAATCTGACTACAAATTTCGGGATAAAAATATTTCAGAGCCCATCAAAATGTGGGAAATTTTATTGAATTCTGTCTTCAACGGTTGGTTGAAATTATTAATTATTGTCCTAGCTAGAAAATGGGTTGTACTTTTAACAAACTGTAAATGGGCTGTTGTAAATTCCATTAGAATTCCAAAATGGGCTATACATTCTTACAAAACGCAAATGAGTTATAAGTTCTCTGCCACACACTTGTGGGCCTACTAGGTGACGCATCCCCTAAAAAAATAAGTTGACACGTATGCAAGGCTTTGCCAACTTATTATAGTCAACACACGGTTCTAGCAGCAGTGGCCGTTGGATGTCTATCCAACGGATGTCGTGCTTCTTCTTCAATCTCGGATATTCTTAGCTTCGGCCGCCAAAAAAATGATTCCTCCCCCTGACATCTAGGGCGCATCGTTTCGGAGGCTGACCTGTGGGCCTACTAAGTTGGAGCGTACCAAGGGCTTTGTCAAATTAGTCAATAATAAACGTTTCTAGCTTCAGTGACTGTACGATGTCCATCCAACGGTCGTAGTGCTTCTTCAACCTCTGGTCTTCTTGGTCCAGCCGCCCAAAGCAGCGCCGGTCGTGCCGCCTACTCCTGCCTCCCATGGCCGGCTGTGCTGCCGTGGAGGCCTCACCACTCCCATACTACTCCCACCGCTGGCCAGGCCATCCCTCCACTCACCCACACCCCCTGTTATTCTGCGGCGATGGCAGCCTCACACCGCAGCCGAACCAGTGAACCCTCGTACTCCTCTCCGCGCGGGCTTCCACTGGTGCGTCTTCCCCGGCTCCGCGTCATCCCCTTCCTAGGCCTCGCCGTCGTCCAGACCACCGCCCTGGTGCTCTCGGTGCGGCGTGGTCAACATGGTCAACGACCGACTTCCATCGGAAGAGTACTGTACGTGGAGAGGCTGACAGCTGGGTCCAGGCGGCCGCAAGGAAGTGCCTCCTTATTACGCGCAAAATAATTATTCCTCCACCTTACAGTGGGGACCCACCGGACGGGCCACCTTATTTCACGAAAAAAAATGTTTCCCCCCTGACTGCTCGGACCCACCGGACGGGCCAGCGTATTTCGCGAAAAAAACGTTCCCCCCGCTGTCAGCTCGGACCCACCGGAAGTGCCTCCTTATTACGCACAAAAAATGAATACTCCCCCTGCTAGCTGGGACCCACCATGGTGGGAGGCGGACTTGTGGGCCTACTAAGTTGACTGGGACGGGGCCTTTGTCAACTTTAGTCAATATGAACGATTCTAGCTGCAATGACCGTACGATGTCCATCCAACGGCCTAGTGCTTCTTCAACCTCTAGTCTTCTTGCTCTAGCCACCCAAAGCAGTGCCGGTCGTGCCGCATGCTCCTACCTCCTGTGGCCGGCTATGCTGCCGCGGAGGCCTCACCTCCCCTACTATTCCCACCGCTGGCCAGGCCCTGCGGCGACGGCAGCCTCACACCGCAGCCGAACCAGTGAGCCCTCGTACTCCTCTCCGCGCGGGTTTCCACTGTCGCCTCTTCCCCGGCTCCCCGTCGTCCCCTTCCTAGGCCTCGTCGTCGTCCACCACCCTGGTGCTCTCGGCGCGGCGTGGTCAACGTGGTCAAGGAATGACTTCCATCGGACATGGACTATACGTGGAGAGGCTGACAGCTGGGTCCACGGTCGCAGCAAGGAAGTGCCTCCTTATTACATGCAAAATAATTATTCCTCCACCTGACAGCGGGGACCCATCGGATGCGACACCGTATTTCGCGAAAAAAACGTTTCCCCCCTGACTACTGGGACCCACCAGCTACACCTTCGCACGCAAGGAAGTGCATTCGGGCAAAAAAACAAAACGATTCGCCGCCCTGACTGCTGGGACCCACCAGCTACATCTTCGCACACAAGGAAGTGCCTGACAGTCGGGACCCACCTAGTCGAAGCGTACATAGCGTTGTCATTCTGGTCGCGAACGTGTACGTACATATATACTGGTTGATGTAGAGGCGCGCACGTGTGGTAGTAGAGGCGCGCACGTAGCATGTACATGTACGTACCGCGGTCAGGGTGCAAGAAAGAAAATACGGCCATGTATGTGTACATACGAGCAGGGTCTCGAACGCCTACTCGCGCATACGTACGGCGAGGGCTCATGTACATGGTTGGGTCGGAACGGAGAAACAGCATCGTCGTGCTCATGGGGAGGCAACGGAATGCGTCGTGTTCATGGGGAGGCAACGGAATGCGTCGTGTTCATCGGGAGGGCTTGGATGGAATAGGCGATGGAAACGAGGCCTAGCATACCGCATAACGGAGGAAACAACCTTGTGTTCGACCGGCCACGTTCGAAATGGGATCCTGTTCATCGGGAGGGGTGTGGCGTGTTGGAAATATGCCCTAGAGGCAATAATAAAATGGTTATTATTATATTTCTTTGTTCATGATAATTGTCTATTGTTCATGCTATAATTGTGTTATCCGGAAATCGTAATGCATGTGTGAATACATAGACCACAACACGTCCCTAGTGAGCCTCTAGTTTACTAGCTCGTTGATCGAAAGATATTCATGGTTTCCTAACTATGCACATTGGATGTCATTGATAACGGGATCACATCATTAGGAGAATGATGTGATGGACAAGACCCAATCCTAAGCATAGCTCAAAGATCGTATAGTTCGTTTGCTATAGCTTTTCTGAATGTCAAGTATCATTTCCTTAGACCATGAGATTGTGCAACTCCCGGATACCGTAGGAGTGCTTTGGGTGTGCCAAACGTCACAACGTAACTGGGTGACTATAAAGGTACACTATAGGTATCTCCGAAAGTGTCTGTTGGGTTGGCACGAATCGAGACTGGGATTTGTCACTCAGTATGACGGAGAGGTATCTCTGGGCCCACTCGGTAATGCATCATCATAATGAGCTCAATGTGACCAAGTGGTTGATCACGGGATCATGCATTATGGTACGAGTAAAGTGACTTGCCGGTAACGAGGTTGAACGAGGTATTGGGATACCGACGATCGAGTCTCGGGCAAGTAACGTACCGATTGACAAAGGGAATTGTATACGGATTGATTGAATCCTCGACATCGTGGTTCATCTGATGAGATCATCGAGGAGCATGTGGGAGCCAGCATGGGTATCCAGATCCCGCTGTTGGTTATTGACCGGAGAGTCATCTCAGTCATGTCTGCGTGTCTCCCGAACCCGTAGGGTCTACACACTTAACGTTCGGTAACGCTAGGGTTGTTGAGATATTAGCATACGGTAACCCGAAAGTTGTTCGGAGTCCCGGATGAGAATCCGGACGTCACGAGGAGTTTTGGAATGGTCCGAAGGTGAATATTTATATATAGGAAGTCAAGTTTCGGCCATCGGGAAGGTTTCGGGGGTAATTGGTATTGTACGGGACCACCGGAAGGGTCCCGGGGGTCCACCGGGTGGGGCCACCTATCCAGGAGGGCCCCATGGGCTGAAGTGGGAGGGGAACCAGCCCCTACTGGGCTGGTGCGCCCCCCATGGGCCTTCCCTGCGCCTAGGTGTAATGCCCTCGATGCAGCTATATCTCCCACGTGTCGAAGCACGACTTAGAGGCATAACCGCATTGAAAGCAATGTCGCAAGTGAGGTAATCTTCACACAACCCATGTAATACATAAGGGAAAGAGATACATAGTTGGCTTACAATCGCCACTTCACACAAATACATGAATAAAGCATTACATCATCCAAATACAATCAGGATCCGACTACGGAACCAAAATAAAAGAAGAACCCCAAAAGCGACAAGGTCCCCGATCGACCCCAACTGGACTCCACTACTAATCAACTAGAACGAAACAACACAAAGGACAAGATCTTCATCGAGCTCCTCCTTGAGCTTGATTGCATCACCTGCTCGGTAACATCGGCACCTGCAAACTAGTTTTGGAAGTATCTGTGAGTCACGGGGGCTCAGCAATCTCACACCCTCGCGATCAAGACTATTTAAGCTCATGGGTAAGGTAAAAGGTATGAGGTGGAGCTGCAGCAAGTGACTAGCATATATGGTGGCTAATATACGCAAATGAGAGCGAGAAGAGAAGGCAAGGCATGATCGAGAAACTATGATCAAGAAGTGATCCTAGAGCAACCTACGTCAAGCATAACTCCAACACCGTGTTCACTTCCCGGACTCCGCCGGAAAGAGACCATCACGGTTACACACGCAGTTGATGCATTTTAATTAAGGTCAACTTCAGGCTTTCTACAACCGGACGTTAACAAATTCCCATCTGCCCATAACTGCGGGCATGGCTTTCGAAAGTTCAAATCCCTGCAGGGGTGTCCCAACTTAGCCCATCACAAGCTCTCACGGTCAACAAAGGTTGTTCCTTCTAGCGGGAAGACCCGATTAGACTCGAAATCCCGGTTACAAGACATTTCGACAAGTTAAAACAAATCCAACAACACCGCCCGAATGTGCCGACAATTCCCGATAGGAGTTGCACATATCTCGTTCTCAGGGCACACTCAGATGAGACATCCTACGAGTAAAACCAACCCTCAAGTTGCCCCGAGGTGGCCCCGCAGTCTACTCGGTCGGACCAACACTCCGAGGAGCACTGGCCCGGGGGGGTTAAAATAATGATGACCCTCGAGAGAGCGACTCCCAAGGGAAAAGTAGGTGGTGGTGAGGCAAATGGTAAAACCAAGGTTGGGCATTGTTGGAGGAGTTTTATTCAAGGTGAACTGTCAAAGGGGTTCCCATTATTACCCAACCGCGTAAGGAACGCAAAATCCGGGAACATAACACCGATATGACGGAAACTAGGGCGGCAAGAGTGGAACAAAATGCCAGGCATAAGGCCGAGCCTTCCACCCTTTACCAAGTATATAGATGCATTAATTAAATAAGAGATATTGTGATATCCCAACAAGTAAACATGTTCCAACAAGGAACAACATTTCCATGTTCCAACAAGGAACAAACTTCAATCTTCACCTGCAACTAACAACGCTATAAGAGGGGCTGAGCAAAGCGGTAACATAGCCAAACAACGGTTTGCTAGGACAAGGTGGGTTAGACGCTTGGTTCAACAATATGGGAGGCATGATAAGCAAGTGGTAGGGATCGCAGCATAGGCATAGCAAAAGAGCGAGCAACTAGCAAGCAAAGATAGAAGTGATTTCGAGGGTATGGTCATCTTGCATGAAATCCCGCAAGGAAGAAGAACGAGTCCATGAAGAAGATAAACGGACATAGTCGAGCAGATCCTCACACACACGACGTTACCGGAACCAACCCGAAGAAGCAACACCGGAAAGAAGCACACAACATAGTAAACAACCACCACATAAGCATGCCATGATGCACAACCAAATATGATGCATGTCCGGATTAATGAGGCATGGCATGGCAAAGTGCACAAACAATCCTACAAATTAAGTGGAGCTTAATATGCAACTCCGTTGCATATCGATGAAACACCACATTCAAGTTATTTAGTTCGATCTCGTTTATGTACCCAACAATATTAAATGTTGTTAAACATGGCAAGAGGGTGAAGCAAATGAGAACTACCTATCTAGGCAAGTTTAAATGAGGCCGGAACAACAAACAACAAGTCCGGAAACTCCTCATGTGCACATATTAGGTTAGGTCCTGTTCTGCCCTAAACCATATTTTAGAGTTGTTAAACATGCTAGGTGAGTGCATCATGATAAACTAGGCAAAATTCTACCCCATATACATATAAAGTTTGTTAAGTTTGGAGCTACGGTTAATTAGTTATGAATTAAAGCATTTTAACATGGCATAGGAGCAAATTTAATCAAACAACATTTTAAACATTTCAAACATAGATGAAAGTGGCATATTATGAAACTACAAAAAATTCTAAGCATCTTTCATATATTAAGTTTTTACATGTGATGCATGGTTGGTGAGTTATTAAATGCAAGAAGAACAGGGTCTTTTCTGCAATTCTGCAAATCCCTGGAAATTAGCTAAATTTGTCCCGAGGAAAAAAACACTATATGGGCCGAAACTGGCTAGCCCAACAGGAGGAAAAGAAAAAAAACAAGAGGGGCGCTGGGGCAGCATACCCATGGGCCAAGCCTAGACGGAGGAAGAGGCAGGCCGCGAAGGGAGGCGCTGGGCCGGATCTGCTTGTGGCCCATGCGATCGCTAGAGCTGGCCCAGGGCACTGCGCTACGCGTGAAGTAGAGGAGGGGGTCGTGCTCATCGCAGAGTCAACGCCGGCACTGCCTCATCCTGTCGCTCGAAGCAGGGGAAGCAAAGGTCAGCGACAGGGTCGCCAGGCACGGGAACGACGTGCAAGTAGGCGAGGGGCGGCGAGCTCGACCAGATCACCCGCTTGGTCGCCGGACTTGGCCGGGCGGCGCTTAGGACGGAATGGAGGTCGGCGGCGGCTGGCGAGGAAGGAGACGGCGAGGCACGTCCTGGCAGGGCGGCGCGACGAACTGCATAAGGGTCGCCCTGGTTGGGTACTCCGGCGAGGTTGGAGGTCACCGGTTTCCTCTCTCCTGCAGCGCGCGGGGAAGACGACGCAGGGGCGAGGCTCGGTTCGAGATGGCGCTGACGGAGGCTGCAGGAAACTCCATGGAGTGCATCGGCATGGCATATCGAGGCGGCTACAGCAAGAACTTGACGCACGGGCGAGGAAGAGGGACTTGGCGCGGCAGCGGATGCAGGAGATGGCGGCGTCGGAACCTCGAGGCCGAAATCAAACCATGACGCTGGAGCTCCTGTTGAGGTACAGAGAGATGAAGAGGTTAGGGAGAGAGAGTTGCAGGCATGAGGGAACGAAAGCAGAGGGTCGCGAGGAGCTGGCCTGGCGGTTCCGATAGAGCTCCGGCGAGGTCTCCGGCCGGTGGTGGCGCGTGGGGTCGAGCGAGGCTCTCGGCGGCGGCAGTTGGGTGGATGGATCGATGGAATTGGAAGTTTTTTTTGGTGGTGGCTGATAGGTGCGAAGGGGATCCCGAGGTGGGAGAAAGACAGTGGCAGCGGCATCTGGACAGGGGAGGATTTGGATCGAGGAGGAGGTGGCTGGTTCGATGGATCTGGGAGGATCCCGAGGAAGGAGGGAGTTGGTCGGCTGGCGGCGGAGAGGGGATGGATGGATTGGACTAGGGTTTGATTCGGATATATATACCGAGTGGATTTGGGTAGGGTCGTTTGAATCCCTCCGATCGTAATCGGACGGCCCAGAATAAATAGGTAGGGAGCCTAAAAAAGAAAACGGAGACGTTTTGTAGATGTTTGGGGATGATCCAAATCCAACGGTGACGACTATTCGGGTCGGGTTCGGGACAGTTCCGGACGCGCGCATGAGGAGGTCCGCGGGCTGACAAGAGAGCTTAGGTTGGGCTTGGCGAAAGGCAGTGGACTGTTTAGATGGTCTCGAGCTGAGAGAAGAGAAGAGAGAGAGGCCCGGCAACTGTTTCCGGAGACCGAAAACGTCCGATGATAGACTGGCTATAATGCTGCTATAGTTTAACGGTTGGGCTATCAAACGAGCTCCGAATGCGATGAAACTTGGCAGTCGGTCTACCTACAACAAAAAAACACCACACGCCAACTTTCATCCCATTCGAGAACATTTCCCAGCCACTTATAAAATAATATTTCGGACATGCCGCGGGCGCGTGCAAGTGTGGTCGAACTCAGAAGGATAACGGAGGGAACTGGGGGAACCCGGACGGATGCAGGTTTTGAAAACATGATGATGCAATGCACATGATGACATGACAAGATGCGACACGCAAGCAAAGACAGGGCAACAACAGCGAATAACTGGAAGACACCTGGCACATCAGTCTCGGGGCGTCACAACACCCCACCATTACGAGAGGATCTCGTCCCGAGATCAAGAATGGCACCGGAGGGACAACGGAAGAGAAAGAGAAGAGGTAAAACTAAGTTTCTTCTTTGACAAACGAGTGAAACCACGAACCTTTAAAAAGTTAAGCCATTTCGAGAAAAGAATCAACGGCGATGAACGAAGTTGAAAACACTCCGTTAGAAAAGAGGGACAAGGAAGAACAACTTCGAGCAGCACTCCGTTTGGAAAGATATGCAAGGCTTGATAAAATGAAAGAACTTGAGCATCAGGCACACACTCCGGTTAAATGGATGAACCCAGAAAAGAACACGATCCTGACAAAACAAGAAGATGGGTTGAAGAGAGCAACATCACAATGCCTCCAGAACAAAAGAAAGAATGGAATTAAATGAACAAAGGGAAACAAGATCTTCTATCTCGAATGAGCTTGAAAAGGCATCCTTAGGGGAAGTGTCGAACGGAGTTGTTGGAAAACCAACAACGAAAAGAGTAAGCTTGATATGGTCTTATGGAATACATCTCAAATTATGAGGTGACAACCTGCCACTCACGGGAAAAGAATTGGATTGGTATGACCAAGGAGACGAGAAAATATTTCACCGAGAGGATAAAGAAGAACTTGGGTCCTTTATAAGCACCATAGATAGCAACAATCCTTAGGGAAGGCTTTAGGTGAAATATAACCCAAGACAACTCCAAAGAAGAGATTGATGCATTTAAAATATCTCATTCTTAACGACATGTGAATTAAGAAACATGAACTCAAATTATCAAGAATGACATAGCAGCACCTTAAATGGTACGGAAGAAAGAATTGCACACCGGATTGCAAGATGAACAATGCTTGAGTTCCTCTAAAAAGAATCTCAAAGAACACTTTGAGAAGGAATTAAATCCTTGATGAACCAACATGTAGAACCTCCATGAAGAACTCCAGTAACAAAAGAATAACAAAATAAAGAGAAGTCGGAAACACAAGGTGAAGACTTGCAATGATTTAGATGAAGCTTTTCGACGAGATAGAGTGGAAACTTGGAACTCCGGAAAAGAGAGATGGACAACTTGAATTGAGAATTTGAAGAACCTCCGGAATAAGGAATTAATCATTAGGATGAAACAAGAATAAGAATTACATTATGCTTGTCCTTCATCAATTAAATTGATGACAATCAATGTATTTGACATATTACTTATTCTCGTAGAAAAGATTAAGAGAGATATAACATATACTTGAGAATGTCTTCAACGAACCGCCAGTAGGATTGGAACATCGAATAAATTGATAAATAAGAGAACTCTTGAACAAACCACCGTTAGAATTAAAATGACCAAAGGAAAGACAGAGGAACACCGGGAAGAATTATGAAATGAACGAGGATACTTTAGAGAATTTAGATACAAGTGAACGAAGGGATCACGAACTGATTAGAGAATATTGAATGATGCACCGGTAAGATTTGGAGAATGATAGCTGAAAGGCTGAGAACGAATAACTTTGAGATGATGGGCTCCGGATAATCAAACTAAAAAGACTCCTGAATTGCTCCGGAAGGGTGAAAAGAATTCTCACAACCGAAAATAATTATGAGAGAATGGCATAAAGCTAGAATCTCGAATCTTGAAGAGAAAAGAGCAAGATTGAAAGAAGAATCTTCTTCGGTCTTCCAAAATCTGAGAATGACGATGAGAAACACCACTAAATTGTTGAGATACTCCGGGATGAAAAATTATAAAGGTTGAACCAACGATGAAAGAAAAGAATGATCTTGGAGAAAAGCATTTGACTGATGATAACTCATTCTTACGTTAAACTTTGAAATGAATTTGAGAATAACTCCGGAAGAATAAGAAGAGTCAGGTAAGATCCTAGAAAAAAACATGTGGGTTAGGGCCCACTCAAAAGATACACCGTTGAACGATTTAAAAGAAAGATTGCACCGGTTGAATTAAATGGCTTGAATTGAAATAACAACCTGGAAATAGGTTGGACGGAACTTGAATGACAAGACAAGCCTATTGAGATATCTTGAGCACTCCGGAACAATAGCAAGCGGGGAAGATTAAGAGGTGCACTGGCATAAGAACATATTTGAAACGAGGAAAAGGATGTGATCGACACCAAAAGCTTGAATTGAATCCACCGGAGAAGAAAAGAATGGAGAATATTGAACTAGTAGAGCATCTACATGAGAACCACCGGGTAAGAACATTAACGAAAAGGAATGGAGAAAATTCACATGAATAAAATGGATACTTGATTAAGAAATCTGAGTCCCCGAAGAAACAAGGGTGGGAGGGAGGGAAAAACAAAGGCAACTTGGAGACGGATGAAAACAAACACCGTTGAGAAGAAATGGTAATTGATCTTGCTGATGTTGAAATGATCGGATCCACTTGAAGAGAGACACGCCGGTTGAAAAAGGATTGACATGTCAATCCCGATTATCATGAAGGATTAGTGTTCACATTGGAGTATGAGAACACCGCTTAGGAAAAGTATGGAATCAACATTTGACTTCGAAGCAACTCGAATACCATAACTCAAAACAAAACAAAGGATTGACTTGCGGAATAAGTCGGAACAAACATATGATAGAGATTTCATCTGAAATTTTCGTGGTGGGGCCTACACGGGCTCGATCGTACAGCACCAGCATGTACAAGGCAGTGCACATGACATACGAAGCGTCCCCGAGTCGGCATAGCCAAGGACTCTTTAAGACACAATGAGACCACTGTAAAACCAACCGTGAATAGGCGGACCACTAGATGTCAAACCCCAATTTCATATCATACATCTGTCGGAAAGATATCCTAAGAGGTACTTGAATTCCCACTTATGAAACTCCTGAACCTTTCCGGTTATGCAATCAGGTGTTGGGGATACAGGGGAAGCATAATATCTCACCCAAAACTAGCAAATCCTACATCTAGCTGTATCCATCCTTCAACACATAACCAAGAAACCTTCGGAAATCGTCTACCTCAACCTTCGAAAAAACATCCGTTATACAAGTTATGGCAATACTCCCGAACTCCCGCCCCAGTACTGGGTGGCGTCGAGGTTATCTCACCAACAACTACATAAAAGAGATTTTCGATGTCGGCGAAACTAATCTCAGGTATTCCAGAACTGCAACGATAAAATTGTGACGACAACACCTTGGAGCTCAACTCCCCGGGACACTGCCACAACCACTAAATGACAGGAGGCACCAACAACAATGTTCTCGTCACAAATCCATCAGAATGATTCTAAGATACCCGCGTGATCCTAAAAAAAATTTAGTGAAATTTGAGAAGAGAAGAGTCAAAACTCTACGTCAGGATGCCTCACCAGAGCGACGAAGGGACTGGGGAGTAAAAAGAATTCCTAACTCTCTGATATATAATTCCTAATTGACTCAAAACATTTTTCTAGACTCAACAACGTCAACTAATTCGATCAAGCAGTGGGGCTCCTAAGATCAGGGAAGGCTCTGATACCAACTTGTAACGCCCTCGATGCGGCTATATCTCCCACGTGTCGAAGCGCGACTTAGAGGCATAACCGCATTGAAAGCAATGTCGCAAGTGAGGTAATCTTCACACAACCCATGTAATACATAAGGGAAAGAGATACATAGTTGGCTTACAATCGCCACTTCACACAAATACATGAATAAAGCATTACATCATCCAAATACAATCAGGGCCCGACTACGGAACCAAAATAAAAGAAGAACCCCAAAAGCGACAAGGTCCCCGATCGACCCCAACTGGACTCCACTACTAATCAACTAGAACGAAACAACACAAAGGACAAGATATTCATCGAGCTCCTCCTTGAGCTTGATTGCATCACCTGCTCGGTAACATCGGCACCTGCAAACTGGTTTTGAAAGTATCTATGAGTCACGGGGGCTCAGCAATCTCACACCCTCGCGATCAAGACTATTTAAGCTCATGGGTAATGTAAAAGGTATGAGGTGGAGCTACAGCAAGCGACTAGCATATATGGTGGCTAACATACGCAAATGAGAGCGAGAAGAGAAGGCAAGGCACGATCGAGAAACTATGATCAAGAAGTGATCCTAGAGCAACCTACGTCAAGCATAACTCCAACACCGTGTTCACTTCCCGGACTCCGCCAGAAAGAGACCATCACGGTTACACACGCGGTTGATGCATTTTAATTAAGGTAAACTTCAGGTTTTCTACAACCGGACGTTAACAAATTCCCATCTGCCCATAACCGCGGGCACGGCTTTCAAATCCCTGCAGGGGTGTCCCAACTTAGCCCATCACAAGCTCTCACGGTCAACGAAGGATGTTCCTTCTAGCGGGAAGACCCGATCAGACTCGGAATCCCGGTTACAAGACATTTCGACAAGTTAAAACAAATCCAGCAACACCGCCCGAATGTGCCGACAAATCCCGATAGGAGCTGCACATATCTCGTTCTCAGGGCACACTCAGATGAGACATCCTACGAGTAAAACCAACCCTCAAGTTGCCCCGAGGTGGCCCCACGGTCTACTCGGTCGGACCAACACTCAGAGGAGCACTGGCCCGGGGGGGTTAGAATAATGATGACCCTCAAGAGAGCGACTCCCAAGGGAAAAGTAGGTGGTGGTGAGGCAAATGGTAAAACCAAGGTTGGGCATTGCTGGAGGAGTTTTATTCAAGGCGAACTGTCAAGGGGTTCCCATTATTACCCAACCACGTAAGGAACGCAAAATCCGGGAACATAACACCGATATGACAGAAACTAGGGCGGCAAGAGTGGAACAAAACACCAGGCATAAGGCCGAGCCTTCCACCCTTTACCAAGTATATAGATGCATTAATTAAATAAGAGATATTGTGATATCCCAACAAGTAAACTTGTTCCAACAAGGAACAACATCTCCATGTTCCAACAAGGAACAAACTTCAATCTTCACCTGCAACTAACAACGCTATAAGAGGGGCTGAGCAAAGCGGTAACATAGCCAAACAACGGTTTGCTAGGACAAGGTGGGTTAGAGGCTTGGTTCAACAATATGGGAGGCATGATAAGCAAGTGATAGGGATCGCAGCATAGGTATAGCAAAAGAGCGAGCAACTAGCAAGCAAAGATAGAAGTGATTTCGAGGGTATGGTCATCTTGCCTAAAATCCCGCACGGAAGAAGAACGAGTCCATGAAGAAGATAAACGGACGTAGTCGAGCGGATCCTCACACACACGACGTTACCGGAACCAACCCGAAGAAGCAACACCGGAAAGAAGCACACAACATAGTAAACAACCACCACATAAGCATGCCATGATGCACAACCAAATATGATGCATGTCTGGATTAATGAGGCATGGCATGGCAAAGTGCACAAACAATCCTACAAATTAAGTGGAGCTTAATATGCAACTCCGTTGCATATTGATGAAACACCATGTTCAAGTTATTTAGTTCGATCTCGTTTATGTAACCAACAATATTAAATGTTGTTAAACATAGCAAGAGGGTGAAGCAAATGAAAACTACCTATCTAGGCAAGTTTAAATGAGGTCGAAACAACAAACAACAAGTCCGGAAACTCCTCATGTGCACATATTAGGTTAGGTCCTGTTCTGCCCTAAACCATATTTTAGAGTTGTTAAACATGCTAGGTGAGTGCATCATGGTAAACTAGGCAAAATTCTACCCCATATACATATAAAGTTTGTTAAGTTCGAAGCTATGGTTAATTAGTTATGAATTAAAGCATTTTAACATGGCATAGGAGCAAATTTAATCAAACAACATTTTAAACATTTCAAACATAGATGAAAGTGGCATATTATGAAACTACACAAAATTCTGAGCACTTTTCATATATTAAGTTTTTACATGTGATGCATGGTTGGTGAGTTATTAAATGCAAGAAGAACATGGCCTTTTCTGCAATTCTGCAAATCCCTGGAAATTAGCTAAATTTGTCCCGAGGAAAAAAACACTATATGGGCCGAAACTGGCTAGCCCAACAGGAGGAAAAGAAAAAAAAACAAGAGGGGCGCTGGGGCAGCTCACCCATGGGCAGAGCCCAATCAGAGGAAGAGGCAGGCTGCGAAGGGAGGCGCTGGGCCGGATCTGCTTGTGGCCCATGCGATCGCTAGAGCTGGCCCAGGGCACTGCGCTACGCGTGAAGTACAGGAGGGGGTCGTGCTCGTCGCAGAGTCAACACCGGCACTGCCTCATCCTGTCGCTCGAAGCAGGGGAAGTAATGGTCAGCAACAGGGTCGCCAGGCACGGGAACAACGTGCAAGTAGGCGAGGGGCGGCGAGCTCGACCAGATCACCCGCTTGGTCACCGGACTTGGCCGGGCGGCGCTCAGGACGGAATGGAGGTCGGCGGCGGCTGGCGAGGAAGGAGACGGCGGGGCACGTCCTGGCAGGGCGGCGCGACGAACTGCATAAGGGCCGCCCTGGTTGGGTACTCCGGCGAGGTTGGAGGTCGCCGGTTTCCTGTCTCCTGCGGTGCGCGGGGAAGACGACGCAGGGGAGAGGCTCGGTTCAAGATGGCGCTGACGGAGGCTGCAGGAAACTCCATGGAGGGCGTCGGCATGGCAGATTGAGGTGGCTACAGCAAGAACTTGACGCACGGGCGAGGAAGAGGGACTTGGCGCGGCAGCGGATGCAGGAGATGGCGGTGTCGGAACCTCGAGGCCGAAATCAAACCATGGCGCTGGAGCTCCTGTTGAGGTACAGAGAGATGAAGAGGTTAGGGAGAGAGAGTTGCAGGCACGAGGGAACGAAAGGAGAGGGTCGCGAGGAGCTGGCCTGGCGGTTCCGGTAGAGCTCCGGTGAGGTCTCCGGCCGGTGGTGGCGCGTGGGGTCGAGTGAGGCTCTCGCTGGCGGCAGTTGGGTGGATGGATTGATGGAATTGGAAGTTTTTTTGGTGGTGGTTGATAGGTGCGAAGGGGATCCCGAGGTGGGAGAAAGACAATGGCAGCGGCGTCTGGACAGGGGAGGATTTGGATCGAGGAGGAGGTGGCTGGTTCGATGGATCTAGGAGGATCCCGAGGAAGGAGAGAGTTGGTCGGCTGGCAGCGGAGAGGGGATGGATGGATTGGACTAGGGTTTGATCCGGATATATATACCGAGTGGATTTGGGTAGGGTCGTTTGAATCCCTCCGATCGTAATCGGACGGCCCATAATAAATAGGTAGGGAGCCTAAAAAAGAAAACGGAGACGTTTTGTAGATGTTTGGGGATGATCCAAATCCAACGGTGACGACTATTCGGGTCGGGTTCGGGACAGTTCCGGACGCGCGCATGAGGAGGTCCGCGGGCTGACAAGAGAGCTTAGGTTGGGCTTGGCGGAAGGCAGTGGACTATGTAGACGGTCTCGAGCTGAGAGAAGAGAAGAGAGAGAGGCCCGGCAACTGTTTCCGGAGACCAAAAATGTCCGACGATAGACTGACTATAATGCTGCTATAGTTTAACGGTTGGGCTATCAAACGAGCTCCGAATGCGATGAAACTTGGCAGTCGGTCTACCTACAACAAAAAAACACCACACACCAACTTTCATCCCATTCCGAGAACATTTCCCAGCCACTTATAAAATAATATTTCGGACATGCCGCGGGCGCGTGCAAGTGTGGTCGAACTCAGAAGGATAACGGACGGAACTGGGGGAACCCGGACGGATGCAGGTTTTGAAAACATGATGATGCAATGCACATGATGACATGACAAGATGCGACACGCAAGCAAAGACAGGGCAACAACAACGAATAACTGAAAGACACCTGGCACATCGGTCTCGGGGCGTCACACTAGGGTTGGAAACCCTAGGGGTGGGGGCGCCCCACTTGGCTTGGGGGGCACTCCACCCCCCTTGGCCGCCGCCCCCCTTGGAGATTCAATCTCCTAGGGCTGGCGCCCCCCTAGGGGTCCTATATATAGTGGGGGGGAGGGAGGGCAGCCGTACTCTAGCCCCTGGCGCCTCCCTCTCCCTCCCGTGACACTCCTCCTCTCCTTGAGCTTGGCGAAGCCCTGCCGTGATCACCGTTGCTTCCACCACCACGCCGTCGTGCTGCTGGATCTTCATCAACCTCTCCTTCCCCCTTGCTAGATCAAGTTGGAGGAGACGTCTTCCCAACCGTACGTGTGTTGAACGCGGAGGTGCCGTCCTTTCGGTGCTAGGTCATCGGTGATTTGGATCACGACGACTACGACTCCATCAACCCCGTTCGCTTGAACGCTTCCGCGCGCGATCTACAAGGGTATGTAGATGCACTCCTCTCTCCCTCGTTTGCTAGATGACTCCATAGATTGATCTTGGTGATGCATAGAAAATTTTAAAATTCTGCTACGTTCCCCAACAGTGGCATCATGAGCTAGGTCTATGCGTAGTTTCTATGCATGAGTAGAACACAAAGCAGTTGTGGGCGTGGATATTGTCAATTTGCTTGCCGTTACTAGTCTTATCTTGATTCGACGGCATCGTGGGATGAAGTGACCCGGACCGACCTTACACGTACGCTTACGTGAGACTGGTTCCACCGATTGACATGCACTAGTTGCATAAGGTGGCTGGCGGGTGTCCGTCTCTCCCACTTTAGTCAGATCAGATTCGATGAAAAGGGTCCTTATGAAGGGTAAATAGAAATTGGCATATCACGTTGTGGTTTTGGCGTAGGTAAGAAACGTTCTTGCTAGAAACCTATAGCAGCCACGTAAAAACTTGCAACAACAATTAGAGGACGTCTAACTTGTTTTTGCAGCATGTGCCGTGTGATGTGATATGGCCAAAAGGATGTGATGAATGATATATGTGATGTATGATATTGATCATGTTCTTGTAATAGGAATCACGACTTGCATGTCGATGAGTATGACAACCGGCAGGAGCCATAGGAGTTGTCTTTATTTATTTATGACCTGCGTGTCAACATAAACGTCATGTAATTACTTTACTTTATTGCTAAAGCATTAGCCATAGTAGTAGAAGTAATAGATGAAGAAACAACTTCAAGAAGACACGATGATGGAGATCATGATGATAGAGATCATGGTGTCATGCCGGTGACAACGATGATCATGAAGCCCCGAAGATGGAGATCAAAAGGAGCAAATGATATTGGCCATATCATGTCACTATTTGATTGCATGTGATGTTTATCATGTTTTACATCTTATTTGCTTAGAACGACGGTAGCTTAAATAAGATGATCCCTCGTAATAATTTCAAGAAAGTGTTCCCCCTAACTGTGCACCATTGCGAAGGTTCATTGTTTCGAAGCACCACGTGATGATTGGGTGTCATAGATTCTAACGTTCGAATACAACGGGTGTAAGCCAGATTTACACACGCAATACACTTAGGTTAACTTGACGAGCCTAGCATGTACAGACATGGCCTCGGAACACGGAAGACCAAAAGGTCGAGCATGAGTCGTATAGAAGATACGATCAACATGAAGATGTTCACCGATGTTGACTAATCTGTCTCACATGATGATCGGACACGGCCTAGTTGACTCGGATCATGTTTCACTTAGATGACTAGAGGGATGTCTATCTGAGTGGGAGTTCATTGAATAATTTGATTAGATGAACTTAATTATCATGTACTTAGTCTAAAATCTTTACAATATGTCTTGTAGATCAAATGGCCCACTTGTCCTCAACTTCAACGCGTTCCTAGAGAAAACCAAGCTAAAAGATGATGGCAGCAACTATACGGACTGGGTCCGGAACCTGAGGATCATCCTCATAGCTGCCAAGAAAGATTATGTCCTAGAAGCACCGCTAGGTAACGCACCCATCCCAGAGAACCAAGACGTTATGAACGCTTGGCAGTCACGTGCTGATGATTACTCCCTTGTTCAGTGTGGCATGCTTTATAGCTTAGAACCGGGGATCCAAAAGCGTTAGAGAGACACGGAGCATATGAGATGTTCGAAGAGCTGAAAATGGTTTTCCAAGATCATGCCCAGGTCGACAGATATGAATTCTCTGACAAGTTCTTCAGTTGTAAGATGGAGGAAAATAGTTCTGTCAGTGAGCACATACTCAAAATGTCTGGGTTGCATAATCGCTTGACTCAGCTGGGAGTTAATCTCCCGGATGACGCGGTCATTGACAGAATCCTTCAGTCGCTTCCACCGAGCTACAAGAGCTTTGTGATGAACTTCAATATGCAGGGGATGGAAAAGACCATTCCTGAGGTGTATTCAATGCCGAAATCAGCAGAGGTGGAAATCAAAAAGGAACATCAAGTGTTGATGGTGAATAAAACCACTAAGTTCAAGAAAGGCAAGGGTAAGAAGAACTTCAAGAAGGACGGCAAGGGGGTTGCCGCGCCCGGTAAGCAAGCTGCCGGGAAGAAGTCATAGAATGGACCCAAGCCTGAGACTGAGTGTTTTTATTGCAAGGGAAGTGGTCACTGGAAGCGGAGCTGCCCCAAATACTTAGCGGACAAGAAGGCCGGCAACACTAAAGGTATATGTGATATACATGTAATTGATGTGTACCTTACCAGTACTCGTAGTAGCTCCTGGGTATTTGATACCGGTGCGGTTGCTCACATTTGTAACTCAAAGCAGGAGCTACGGAATAAGCGGAGACTGTCGAAGGACGAGGTGACGATGCACGTCGGGAATGGTTCCAAGGTCGATGTGATCGCCGTCGGCACGCTGCCTCTACATTTACCTACGGGATTAGTTTTAAACCTCAATAATTGTTATTTAGTGCCAGCTTTGAGCATGAACATTGTATCAGGATCTCGTTTAATTCGAGATGGCTACTCATTTAAATCCGAGAATAATGGTTGTTCTATTTATATGAGAGATATGTTTTATGGTCATGCTCCGCTGAGCGTAATGTTACACATATTCATAGTGTGAATACCAAAAGATGTAAGGTTGATAATGATAGTCCCACATACTTGTGGCACTGTCGCCTTGGTCACATAGGTGTCAAACGCATGAAGAAGCTCCATGCAGATGGACTTTTGGAGTCTCTTGATTACGAATCATTTGACATGTGCGAACCATGCCTCATGGGTAAAGTGACCAAGACTCCGTTCTCAGGAACAATGGAGCAAGCAACCAACTTATTGGAAATCATACATACTGATGTGTGCGGTCCAATGAGTGTTGAGGCTCGTGGTGGCTATCGTTATGTTCTCACCCTCACTGATGACTTGAGTAGATATGGGTATGTCTACTTAATGAAACACAAGTCTGAGACCTTTGAAAAGTTCAAGGAATTTCAAAGTGAGGTTGAGAATCAATGTGACAGGAAAATCAAATTCTTGCGATCAGATCATGGAGGAGAATACTTGAGTCACGAATTTGGCACACACTTAAGGAAATGTGGAATAGTTTCACAACTCATGCCGCCTGGAACACCTCAGCGTAATGGTGTGTCTGAACGTCGTAATCGCACTCTATTGGATATGGTGCGATCTATGATGTCTCTTATCGATCTACCGCTGTCATTTTGGGGCTATGCTTTAGAGACTGCCGCATTCACTTTAAATAGGGCTCCGTCAAAATCCATTGAGACGACACCGTATGAATTATGGTTTGTGAAGAAACCTAAGCTGTCGTTTCTAAAAGTTTGGGGATGCGATGCTTATGTCAAGAAACTTCAACCTGAAAAGCTCGAACCCAAGTCGGAAAAATGCGTCTTCATAGGATACCCTAAAGAAACTATTGGGTACACCTTCTACCTCAGATCCTAAGGCAAGATCTTTGTTGCCAAGAATGGATCCTTTCTAGAGAAAGAGTTTCTCTCGAAAGAAATAAGTGGGAGGAAAGTAGAACTCGATGAAGTATTACCTCTTGAACCGGTAAGTAGCGCAGCTCAAGAAAATGTTCCTGAGGTGCTTGCACCGACTAGAGAGGAAGTTAATGATGATGATCATGAAACTTCAGATCAAGTTGCTACTGAACTTCGTAGGTCCACAAGGACATGTTCCGCACCAGAGTGGTACGGCAACCCTGTCTTGGAAATCATGTTGTTAGACAATGGTGAACCTTCGAACTATGAAGAAGCGATGGCGGGTCCAGATTCCGACAAATGGCTGGAAGCCATGAAATCCGAGATAGGATCCATGTATGAAAATGAAGTATGGACTTTGACTGACTTGCCTGATGATCGGCGAGCCATAGAAAATAAATGGATCTTTAAGAAGAAGACAGACATGGATGGTAATGTAACCATCTATAAAGCTCGGCTTATCGCTAAGGGTTATCGACAAGTTCAAGGGGTTGACTACGATGAGACTTTCTCACCCGTACCGAAGCTGAAGTCCGTCTGAATCATGTTAACAATTGCCGCATTCTATGATTAGGAGATATGGCAAATGGACGTCAAAACGGCATTCCTTAATGGTTTCCTTAAGGAAGAACTGTATATGATGCAGCCGGAAGGTTTTGTCGATCCTAAGAATGCTGACAAGGTGTGCAAGCTCCAACGCTCGATTTATGGGCTGGTGCAAGCATCTCGGAGTTGGAACATTCGTTTTGATGAGATGATCAAAGCGTTTGGGTTTACGCAGACTTATGGAGAAGCCTGCATTTACAAGAAAGTGAGTGGGAGCTCTGTAGCATTTCTCATATTGTATGTGGATGACATACTGTTGATGGGAAATGATATAGAATTCTTGGAAAGCATAAAGGCCTACTTGAACAAGTGTTTTTCAATGAAGGATCTTGGAGAAGCTGCTTATATATTAGGCATCAAGATCTATAGAGATAGATCGAGACGCCTCATTTGTCTTTCACAGAGTACGTACCTTGACAAGATATTGAAGAAGTTCAAAATGGATCAGTCAAAGAAGGGGTTCTTGCCTGTATTGCAAGGTACGAGATTGAGCACGGCTCAATGCCCGACCACAGCAGAAGATAGAGAAAAGATGAGTGTCGTCCCCTATGCCTCGGCCATAGGATCTATCATGTATGCTATGCTCTGCACCAGACCTAATGTAAACCTTGCCGTAAGTTTGGTAGGAAGGTAAAGTAATCCCGGCATGGAACACTGGACAGCGGTCAAGAACATCCTGAAGTACCTGAAGAGGACTAAGGATATGTTTCTCATTTATGAAGGTGACGAAGAGCTCGTCGTAAAGGGTTACGTCGATGCTAGCTTCGACACAGATCTGGATGACTCCAAGTCACAAACCGGATACGTGTATATTTTGAATGGTGGGGCAGTAAGCTGGTGCAGTTGCAAGCAAAGCGTTGTGGCGGGATCTACATGTGAAGCGGAGTACATGGCAGCCTCGGAGGCAGCACAAGAGGCAATCTGGGTGAAGGAGTTCATTACCGACCTAGGAGTCATACCCAATGCGTCGGGCCCGATGACTCTCTTATGTGACAACACTGGAGCTATTGCCCTTGCCAAGGAGCCCAGGTTTCATAGGAAGACCAGGCATATCAAGCGTCGCTTCAACTCCATTCATGAAAGTGTTCAAAATGGAGACATAGATATTTGTAAAGTACATACGGACCTGAATGTGGCAGATCCATTGACTAAACCTCTCCCTAGAGCAAAACATGATCAACACCAGAACTGCATGGGTGTTCGATTCATCACAATGTAACTAGACTATTGACTCTAGTGCAAGTGGGAGACTGTTGGAAATATGCCCTAGAGGCAATAATAAAATGGTTATTATTATATTTCTTTGTTCATGATAATTGTCTATTGTTCATGCTATAATTGTGTTATCCGGAAATCGTAATGCATGTGTGAATACATAGACCACAACACGTCCCTAGTGAGCCTCTAGTTTACTAGCTCGTTGATCGAAAGATAGTCATGGTTTCCTGACTATGCACATTGGATGTCATTGATAACGGGATCACATCGTTAGGAGAATGATGTGATGGACAAGACCCAATCCTAAGCATAGCTCAAAGATCGTGTAGTTCGTTTGCTATAGCTTTTCTGAATGTCAAGTATCATTTCCTTAGACCATGAGATTGTGCAACCCCCGGATACCGTAGGAGTGCTTTGGGTGTGCCAAACATCACAACATAACTGGGTGACTATAAAGGTACACTACAGGTATCTCTGAAAGTGTCTGTTGGGTTGGCACGAATCGAGACTGGGATTTGTCACTCCGTATGACGGAGAGGTATCTCTGGGCCCACTCGGTAATGCATCATCATAATGAGCTCAATGTGACCAAGTGGTTGATCACGGGATCATGCATTACAGTACGAGTAAAGTGACTTGCCGGTAACGAGATTGAACGAGGTATTGGGATACCGACGATAGAGTCTCGGGCAAGTAACGTATCGATTGACAAAGGGAATTGTATATGAATTGATTGAATCCTCGACATCGTGGTTCATCCGATGAGATCATCGAGGAGCATGTGGGAGCCAACATGGGTGTCCAGATCCCGTTGTTGGTTATTGACCGGAGAGTCGTCTCAGTCATGTCTGCGTGTCTCCCGAACCCGTAGGGTCTACACACTTAAGGTTTGGTGACGCTGGGGTTGTTGAGATATTAGCATATGGTAACCCGAAAGTTGTTCGGAGTCCCGGATGAGATCCCGGACGTCACGAGGAGTTTTGGAATGGTACGGAGGTGAAGATTTATATATAGGAAGTCAAGTTTCGGCCATCGGGAAGGTTTCGGGGGTAATCGGTATTGTACCGGGACCACCGAAAGGGTCCCGGGGGTCCACTAGGTGGGGCCACCTATCCCGGAGGGGCCCATGGGCTGAAGTGGGAGGGGAACCAGCCCCTAGTGGGCTGGTGCGCCCCCCCATGGGCCTCCCCTGTGCCTAGGGTTGGAAACCCTAGGGGTGGGGGCGCCCACTTGGCTTGGGGGGCACTCCACCCCCCTTGGCTGCCGCCCCCCCTTGGAGATTCAATCTCCTAGGGCCGGTGCCCCCCCTAGGGGTCCTATATATAGTGGGGGGAGGGAGGGCAGCCGTACCCTAGCCCCTGGCGCCTCCCTCTCCCTCCCGTGACACTCCTCCTCTCCCTGAGCTTGGCGAAGCCCTGCCGAGATCACTGTTGCTTCCACCACCACGCCGTCGTGCTGCTGGATCTTCATCAACCTCTCCTTCCCCCTTGCTGGATCAAGTTGGAGGAGACGTCTTCCCAACCGTACATGTGTTGAACGCGGAGGTGCCGTCCGTTCGGCGCTAGGTCATCGGTGATTTGGATCACGACGACTACGACTCCATCAACCCCGTTCTCTTGAACGCTTCCGCGCGCAATCTACAAGGGTATGTAGATGCACTCCTCTCTTCCTCATTGCTAGATGACTCCATAGATTGATCTTGGTGATGCGTAGAAAATTTTAAAATTCTGCTACGTTCCCCAACATGGCGTACCGCAAAACGGAGGAAACGAACCTCCTATGGTCGAAACGGGGGTCCTGTTGATCGGGAGGGGTGTGGCGTACCGCAAAACGGAGGAAACGGACCTCCTACGGTCGAAACGGGGGTCCTATTGATCGGGAGGGGTGTGGCGTACCGCAAAACGGAGGAAACGGACTTGTGTTGGAGCGCTACGGTCGAAACGGGGGTCCTGTTCATCGGGAGGGGTGTGGCGTACTGCAAAACGGGACTCCACGGGATACTGTTCATCTCCACCGTCGACCTCCTCCAGCCTCCACGGGCTCCTGTTCATCTAGCCTCCACGGGCTCATGTTCATCCAGCCTCCACTGTGCGCTACTCCACCGGCTACTGTTCAACCACCCCTCCACCGTCTACTGTTCATCCATCCCTCCACACCACGGGGTCCTGTTCAACCACCCCTCCACGGGCACCCCTCCACCATCTACTATTCATCCATCCCTCCACACCACGGGGTCCTGTTCAACCACCCCTCCACGGGCACCCCTCCACCGTCTACTATTCATCCAGCCCTTCACCACACCACGGGGTCCTGTTCATCCAGAGGCAACGCCACCGCTCACTGTTCATCCAAACCCCCCGCAACACTCACTGTTCATCCCAGAGGCAGCATCGATCGACTTCAGTTAGCAGCAGTAGTGAAGGAATGGCTCGATCGGGTTCAGTTAACATCCATCGATCGATCGCTCGGGTTCAGTAACGCGTAGCCTGCAGTGCAATCGCTCGGGTTCAGTTAGAGCCCAACGCCTCGCTCGGGTTCAGTTAGAGCCAACGCCTCGCACACACACACATATGTGTATGAGAGAAACGCGCATCGCTCGGCCCCCGACCTCCCACCGTAACCGGGAACTCCCCGAAATTTTCCTCCCCCTTGCTTCTACCACAGTTTTTTCCGTCATGGACGGCCCAAAGAATGTCATGCAGCTGCGTCTCTGGCCCGCCCAGGGCGAAAAGCCCATTTTCTGTCATGATTTTTTGTCATAGAAGTAGGAGCCCACCACATCTATGATGATACCGGGTTTTGTCACAATTATTGTCATAGAAGTGTCATATGTATGACAAAAAAAATTCGTTCGGCCCAAAATGTCATGGATGTGTCTTTTTTTGTAGTGTTAACTTATGTCTGTACTGAGATATTGTTGCTTCCGCTGACTCTTGTGTATCAAGTTTGTATTCGAGCGCTCGAGGCCCCTGGGTTGTAATATGAAGCTTGTATTATTTTGATTTGTGTCTAGAGTTGTGTTGTGATATCTTCCCGTGAGTCCCTAATCTTGATCATACACATTTGCGTCTATGATTAGTGTACGGTTGAATCGGGGGCGTCACAAGTTGGTATCAGAGCCGACTGCCTATAGGAATCCCCTTTCCAACTCCTTCGCCAAAGTTGAGTCTAGACTTTGAAAAACTTTTTTGCTAACATGGTTGTGTGGCTTACGGGCCCACGTCGCCATTGGGTGGTATTAGGATCTTTTATTCCTCGTCTATACTTTGAGAATCTGACCTCTCTTCTATTCTGGTTAAATGATTTTGCTAACTCTAACTCTAGGTTCTCATAAATACTTTCTCCCGGAGAGCCCCTCACTCCAGATGATCGCTTGGTGCACCAGAAGATTCTGAAGATACTTTGCGAAGTTTTCCCGAGACCCTTGTTCCCTTCGCCGATGCGATCCCTACCACCGATAAATCCTTATGAGTAACCACCTACATTGCCGTTCATTCCTTCTGAAGGAAATATGCCCTAGAGGCAATAATAAAGTTATTATTTATTTCCTTATTTCATGATAAATGTTTATTATTCATGCTAGAATTGTATTAACCGGAAACATAATACATGTGTGAATACATAGACAAACAGAGTGTCACTAGTATGCCTCTACTTGACTAGCTCGTTAATCAAAGATGGTTATGTTTCCTAACCATGGACAAAGAGTTGTTATTTGATTAACGGGATCACATCATTAGGTGAATGATCTGATTGACATGACCCATTCCATTAGCTTAGCACCCGATAGTTTAGTATGTTGCTATTGCTTTCTTCATGACTTATACATTTTCCTATGACTATGAGATTATGCAACTCCCGTTTGCCGGAGGAACACTTTGTGTGCTACCAAATGTCACAACGTAACTGGGTGATTATAAAGGTGCTCTACAGGTGTCTCCAAAGGTACATGATGGGTTGGCGTATTTCGAGATTAGGATTTGTCACTCCGATTGTCGGAGAGGTATCTCTGGGCCCTCTCGGTAATGCACATCACTTAAGCCTTGCAAGCATTGCAACTAATGAGTTAGTTGCGGGATGATGTATTACAGAACGAGTAAAGAGACTTGCCGGTAACGAGATTGAACTAGGTATTGGATACCGACGATCGAATCTTGGGCAAGTAACATACCGATGACAAAGGGAACAACATATGTTGTTATGCGGTCTGACCGATAAAGATCTTCGTAGAATATGTAGGAGCCAATATGGGCATCCAGATCCCGCTATTGGTTATTGACCGGAGACGTGTCTCGGTCATGTCTACATTGTTCTCGAACCGTAGGGTCCACACGCTTAAGGTTTCGATGACAGTTATATTATGAGTTTATGAGTTTTGATGTACCAAAGGAGTTCAGAGTCCCGGATGAGATCGGGGACATGAAGAGGAGTCTCGAAATGGTCGAGACATAAAGATTGATATATTGGAAGCCTATATTTGGACATCGGAAGTGTTCCGGGTGAAATCGGGATTTTACCGGAGTACCGGGAGGTTACCGGAACCCCCCGGGAGCCATATGGGCCTTAATGGGCTTTAGTGGAAAGGAGAAAGGGACAGCCCAAGGTGGTCGCGCGCCTCCCCCCTCCCCTAGTCCTATTAGGACTAGGAGAGGTGGCCGGCCCCCCTCTCTCTCTTTCCCCCTCGGGGAATCCTAGTCCAACTAGGATTGGGGGGGAGTCCTACTCCCGGTAGGAGTAGGACTCCTCCTGCGCCCTCCTCCTGGCCGGCGGCCCCCTCCCCCTTGGCTCCTTTATATACGGAGGCAGGGGGCACCTCTAGACACACAAGTTGATCATTGAGATTGTTCCTTAGCCGTGTGCGGTGCCCCCTGCCACCATATTTCACCTCGATTATATTGTAGCAGTGCTTAGGCGAAGCCCTGCGATGGTAGAACATCAAGATCGTCACCACGCCGTTGTGCTGACGGAACTCCTCCCCGACGCTTTGCTGGATCGGAGCCCGGGGATCATCATCGAGTTGTACGTGTGCTAAGAACTCGGAGGTACCGGAGTAACGGTGCTTGGATCGGTCGGATCGGGAAGACGTATGACTACTTCCTCTACGTTGCATCAATGCTTCTGCAATCGGTGTGCGTGGGTACGTAGACAACACTCTCCCCTCTCGTTGCTATGCATCACCATGATCTTGCGTGTGCGTAGGAAATTTTTTGAAATTACTATGTTCCCCAATAGTGGCATCCGAGCCTAGGTTTTATGTGTTGATGTTATATGCACGAGTAGAACACAAGTGAGTTGTGGGCGATATAAGTCATACTGCTTACCAGCATGTCATACTATGGTTCGGCGGTATTGTTGGATGAAGCGGCCCGGACCGACATTACGCGTACGCTTACGCGAGACCGGTTCTCCCGACGTGCTTTGCACAAAGGTGGCTAGCGGGTGACAGTTTCTCCAACTTTAGTTGAACCGAGTGTGGCTACGCCCGGTCCTTGCGAAGGTTAAAACAGCACCAACTTGACAAACTATCGTTGTGGTTTCTGATGCGTAGGTAAGATTGGTTCTTGCTTAAGCCTGTAGCATCCACGTAAAACTTGCAACAACAAAGTAGAGGACGTCTAACTTGTTTTTGCAGGGCATGTTGTGATGTGATATGGTCAAAATGTGATGAGATATAAGTTGTTGTATGAGATGATCATGTTTTGTTAAAGTTATCGGCAACTGGCAAAAGCCTTATGGTCGTCTCTATATTGCATAAGATGCAAGTGCCAAATAATTGATTTACTTTATCGCTATGCGATAGCAATAGTTGCAAGAGCAATAGTTGGCGAGACGACCGTGTGACGACACATTGATATAGATCAAGATGATGGAGATCATGGTGTCATGCCGGTGACGATAGAGATCATGACAGTACTTTGGATATGGAGATCAAAGGCGCAAGATGATGATGGTCATATCATGTCACATATTTTGATTGCATATGATGTTTATCTTTTATACATCTTATTTTGCTTAGTTTGACGGTAGCATTTTAAGATGATCTCTCACTAATTATCAAGAAGTGTTCTCCCTGAGTATGCACCGTTGCCAAAGTTCGTCGTGCCCAGACACCACGTGATGATCGGGTGTGATAAGCTCTACGTCCATCTACAACGGGTGCAAGCCAGTTTTGCACACGCGGAATACTCAGGTTAAACTTGACGAGCCTAGCATATGCAGATATGGCCTCGGAACACGGAGACCGAAAGGTCGAGCGTGAATCATATAGTAGATATGATCAACATAGTGATGTTCACCATTGAAAACTACTCCATCTCACGTGATGATCGGTTATGGTTTAGTTGATATGGATCACGTAATCACTTAGAAGATTAGAGGGATGTCTATCTAAGTGGGAGTTCTTAAGTAATATGATTAATTGAACTTAAATTTATCATGAACTTAGTCCTGGTAGTATTTTGCAAATTATGTTGTAGATCAATAGCTTGCATTGTTGCTTTCATATGTTTATGTTGATATGTTCCTAGAGAAAAATTGTGTTGAAAGATGTAAGTAGCAATGATGCGGATTGGATCCGTGATCTGAGGTTTATCCTCATTGCTGCACAGAAGAATTATGTCCTTGATGCACCGCTAGGTGACAGACCTATTGCAGGAGCAGATGCAAACGTTATGAACGTTTGGCTAGCTCAATATGATGACTACTTGATAGTTTAGTGCACCATGCTTAACGGCTTAGAATCGGGACTTCAAAGACGTTTTGAACGTCATGGACCATATGAGATGTTCCAGGAATTGAAGTTAATATTTCAAGCAAATACCCGAGTTGAGAGATATGAAGTCTACAACAAGTTCTATAGCTAAAAGATGGAGGAGAGTCGCTCAACTAGTGAGCATGTGCTCAGATTGTCTGGGTACTACAATCGCTTGAATCAAGTGGGAGTTAATCTTCCAGATAAAATAGTGATTGACAGAATTCTCTGGTCACCATCACCAAGTTAGTAGAACTTCGTGATGAACTATAATATGCAAGGGATGACTAAAGTGATTCCCAAGCTCTTCGTGATGTTGAAATCGACGAAGGTAGAAATCAAGAAAGAGCATCAAGTGTTGATGGTAGACAAGACCACTAGTTTCAATAAAAGGGCAAAGGGAAGAAGGGGAACTTCAAGAAGAACGGCAAGCAAGTTGCTGCTCAAGTGAAGAAGCCCAAGTCTGGTCCTAAGCCTGAGACTAAGTGTTTCTACTGCAAAGGGACTGGTCACTGGAAGCGGAACTACCCCAAGTGATTGGCAGATAAGAAGGATGGCAAAGTGAACATAAGTATATTTGATATACATGTTATTGATGTGTACTTTACTAGTGTTTATAGCAACCCCTCAGTATTTGATACTAGTTCAGTTGCTAAGATTAGTAACTCAAAACGGGAGTTGTAGAATAAACAGAGACTAGTTAAGGGTGAAGTGACGATGTGTGTTGGAAGTGGTTCCAAGATTGATACGATCATCATCGCACACTCCCCTATACTTTTGGGATTAGTGTTGAACCTAAATAAGTGTTATTTGGTTTTTGCGTTGAGCATGAATATGATTTGATCATGTTTATTGCAATACGGTTATTCATTGAAGTCAGAGAATAATGGTTGTTCTGTTTACATGAATAAAACCTTCGATGGTCATACACCCAATGAAACAAGTTCATTGGATCTTGATCGTAGTGAGACACATATTCATAATATTGAAACCAAAAGATGCGAAGTTAATAATGATAGTGCAACTTATTTGTAGCACTGTCGTCTAGGTCATATTGGTGTAAAGCGCATGAAGAAACTCCATGCTGATGGGATTTTGGAATCACTTGATTATGAATCACTTGATGCTTGCGAACCATGCCTCATGGGCAAGATGACTAAGACTCCGTTCTCCGGAGCGAGCAACTGACTTATTGGAAATAATACATACTGATGTATGCGGTCCGATGAGTGTTAAGGCTCATGGCAAGTATCGTTATTTTCTAAACTTCACAGATGATTTGAGCAGATATGGGTATATCTACTTGATGAAACATAAGTCTGAAACATTTGAAAAGTTCAAAGAATTTCAGAGTGAAGTAGAAAATCATCGTAACAAGAAAATAAAGTTTCTACGATCTGATCGTGGAGGAGAATATTTGAGTTACGAGTTTGGTGTACATTTGAAAAATTGTGGAATAGTTTCGCAACTCACGACACCCGGAACACCACAGCGTAATGGTGTGTCCGAACGTCGTAATCGTACTTTACTAGATATGGTGCGATCTATGATGTCTCTTACTGATTTACCGCTATCGTTTTGGGGTTATGCTTTAGAGACGGCCGCATTCACGTTAAATAGGGCACCATCAAAATCCGTTGAGACGACGCCTTATGAACTATGGTTTGGCAAGAAACCAAAGTTGTCGTTTCTTAAAGTTTGGGGTTGCGATGCTTATGTGAAAAAGCTTCAACCTTACAAGCTCGAACCCAAATCGGAGAAATGTGTCTTCATAGGATACCCAAAGGAGACTGTTGGGTACACCTTCTATCACAGATCCGAAGGCAAGACATTCGTTGCTAAGAATGGATCCTTTCTAGAGAAGGAGTTTCTCTCGAAAGAAGTGAGTGGGAGGAAAGTAGAACTTGACGAGGTAACTGTACCTGCTCCCTTATTGGAAAATAGTACATCACAGAAAACTGTTTCTGCGACATCTATACCAATTAGTGAGGAAGATAATGATGTTAATCATGAAACTTCAGGTCAAGATACTACTGAACCTCGTAGATCGACCAGAGCGAGATCCGCACCAGAGTGGTACGGTAATCCTATTCTGGAAGTCATGCTACTAGATCATGATGAACCTACGAACTATGAAGAAGCGATGGTGAGCCCAGATTCCGCAAAGTGGCTTCAAGCCATGAAATCTGAGATGGGATCCATGTATGAGAACAAAGTATGGACTTTGGTTGACTTGCCCGATGATCGGCAAGCCATAGAAAATAAATGGATCTTCAAGAGGAAGACGGACGCTGATAGTAGTGTTACTATCTACAAAGCTAGAATTGTCGCAAAAGGTTTTCGACAAGTTCAAGGTGTTGACTACGATGAGATTTTCTCACTCGTATCTATGCTTAAGTCTGTCCGAATCATGTTAGCAATTGCCGCATTTTATGAAATCTAGCAAATGGATAAACAAAACTGCATTCCTTAATGGATTTACTAAAGAAGAGTTGTATACGATGCAACTAGAAGGTTTTGTCGATCCTAAAGGTGTTAACTAAATATGCAAGCTCCAGCGATCCATCTATGGACTGGTGCAAGAATCTCGGAGTTGGAATATACGCTTTGATAAGTTGATCAAAGCATATAGTTTTATACAGACTTGCGGTGAAGCCTGTATTTGCAAGAAAGTGAGTGGGAGCACTACAGCATTTCTGATAAGTATATGTGAATGACATATTGTTGATCGGAAATAATGTAGAATTATTCTGTAAAGCATAAAGGAGTGTTTGAAAGGAGTTTTTCAAAGAAAGACCTCAGTGAAGCTGCTTACACATTGAGTATCAAGATCTATAGAGATAGATCAAGACACTTGATAAGTGTTTTCAATGAGTACATACCTTGACAAGATTTTGAAGTAGTTCAAAATGGAACAGTCAAAGAAAAGGTTTCTTGCCTGTGTTACAAGGTGTGAAGTTGAGTAAGACTCAAAGCCCGACCACGGCAGAAGATAGAAAGAGAATGAAAGTCATTCCCTATGCCTCAGTCATAGGTTCTATAAAGTATGCCATGTTGTATACCAGATCTATTGTATACCCTACCACTGAGTTTGGCAAGGGAGTACGATAGTGATCTAGGAGTAGATCACTAGACAGCGGTCAAAATTATCCTTAGTGGAATAAGGATATGTTTCTCGATTATGGAAGTGAAAAAAAAGGTTCGTCGTAAAGGGTTACGCCGATGCAAGTTTTGACACTAATCTAGATGACTCTAAGTCTCGGTCTAGATACATATTGAAAGTGGGAGCAATTAGCTAGAGTAGCTCCATGCAGAGCATTGTTGACATAGAAATTTGCAAAATACATGCGGATCTGAATGTGGCAGACCCGTTGACTAAGATTCTCTCACAAGCAAAACATGATCACACCTTAGTACTCCTTGGGTGTTAATCACATAGTGATGTGAACTAGATTACTGAATCTAGTAAACCCTTTGGATGTTGGTCACATGGCGATGTGAACTATGGGTGTTAATCACATGATGATGTGAACTATCGATGTTAATCACATGGTGATGTGATCTAGATTATTGACTCTAGTGCAAGTGGGAGACTGAAGGAAATATGCCCTAGAGGCAATAATAAAGTTATTATTTATTTCCTTATTTCATGATAAATGTTTATTATTCATGCTAGAATTGTATTAACCGGAAACATAAAACATGTGTGAATACATAGACAAACAGAGTGTCACTAGTATGCCTCTACTTGACTAGCTCGTTAATCAAAGATGGTTATGTTTCCTAACCATGGACAAAGAGTTGTTATTTGATTAACGGGATCACATCATTAGGTGAATGATCTGATTGACATGACCCATTCCATTAGCTTAGCACCCGATCATTTAGTATGTTGCTATTGCTTTCTTCATGACTTATGCATGTTCCTATGACTATGAGATTATGCAACTCCCGTTTGCCGGAGGAACACTTTGTGTGCTACCAAACGTCACAACGTAACTGGGTGATTATAAAGGTGCTCTACAGGTGTCTCCAAAGGTACATGTTGGGTTGGTGTATTTCGAGATTAGGATTTGTCACTCTGATTGTCGGAGAGGTATCTCTGGGCCCTCTCGGTAATGCACATCACTTAAGCCTTGCAAGCATTGCAACTAATGAGTTAGTTGCGGGATGATGTATTACGGAACGAGTAAAGAGACTTGCCGGTAACGAGATTGAACTAGGTATTGGATACCGACGATCGAATCTCGGGCAAGTAACATACCGATGACAAAGGGAACAACGTATGTTGTTATGCGGTCTGACCGATAAAGATCATCGTAGAATATGTAGGAGCCAATATGGGCATCCAGGTCCCGCTATTGGTTATTGACCGGAGACGTGTCCCGGTCATGTCTACATTGTTCTCGAACCGTAGGGTCCGCACGCTTAAGGTTTCGATGACTGTTATATTATGAGTTTATGAGTTTTGATGTACCGAAGGAGTTTGGAGTCCCGGATGAGATCGGGGACATGACGAGGAGTCTCGAAATGGTCGAGACATAAAGATTGATATATTGGAAGCCTATATTTGGACATCGGAAGTGTTCCAGGTGAAATCGGGATTTTACCGGAGTACTGGGAGGTTACCGGAACCCCCCGGGAGCCATATGGGCCTTAAGGGCTTTAGTGGAAAGGAGAAAGGGACAGCCCAAGGTGGCCGCGCGCCTCCCCCCTCCCCTAGTCCTATTAGGACTAGGAGAGGTGGCCGGCCCCCCTCTCTCTCTTTCCCCCTCGGGGAATCCTAGTCCAACTAGGATTGGGGGGGGGGAGTCCTACTCCTGGTAGGAGTAGGACTCCTCCTACGCCCTCCTCCTGGCCGGCGGCCCCCTCCCCCTTGGCTCCTTTATATACGGAGGCAGGGGCACCTCTAGACACACAAGTTGATCATTGAGATCGTTCCTTAGCCGTGTGCGGTGCCCCCTGCCACCATATTCCACCTCGATTATATTGTAGCAGTGCTTAGGCGAAGCCCTGCGACGGTAGAACATCAAGATCGTCACCACGCCGTCGTGCTGACGGAACTCCTCCCCGATGCTTTGCTGGATCGAAGCCCGGGGATCGTCATCGAGCTGTACGTGTGCTAAGAACTCGGAGGTACCGGAGTAACGGTGCTTGGATCGGTCGGATCGGGAAGACGTACGACTACTTCCTATATGTTGCGTCAACGCTTCCGCAGTCGGTCTGTGTGGGTACGTAGACAACACTCTCCCCTCTTGTTGCTATGCATCACCATGATCTTGCGTGTGCGTAGGAAATTTTTTGAAATTACTACGTTCCCCAACACCTTCATCCCCAGTTGTTCTTGTTATTACAAGATGTCTTGAAATACTCTCTAATGTTCCGAGAATCCTTTATGCTTACTGCCCTGCAGTTCTTTGCTGCATGAATACCCCTATGAATAATTCCTCAGACTTTTCGAGGATTTGTTCATTCCTAGTTGATCAAGTGATTCACAAGATACTTTGAAGTATTATCCGATCTTCCGATAATCCTCTCCAACTATTGATTTGCAAATACTTATTTGCTTGCATTATGGTTACTCCATATGTCTAGCAATACTCATTATAGCATCCTTTGTCATCATAATTTCGAGCATTTGATTCAATTTGTTTGTGAATGCTCGCGATCATCAGTCCTAATTAGAATTATTCCTTTCGGCTCAGACGTCACCCCATACATGAGCTGGTGTTTGACAAATCAAACCTTGATTGATTGTTAATCTATGTCTATTCTACTTAATTGTCTTTGATCAGAGCCACTGCTTCTGATCCCCCGTTTTGGAAATCATAATCCCTTTGCATTCGATCTTAGAATTAGTTAGTTGTTTCTATAATCTGATATCCTTGCATTCTTTCTTCTTCTGGTTGAGTACCGATGCTCACATCAGATCCCTTGTGAACCACCAGATCCTTTGTGGGGTTCTATCCGACAACGTCCTTCATATACAGTAACCTTGTGAGCTTTTCCTCGGATACATAATGCCTTTGGTAAATTGTATTTTCTGCATCCTCAATCATGCTCTACTCTGAGCTTGAGTTATTTACTTGTGAAGTTTGACACTACAACTTCATCGAAGACGAGAAGTAAATGGAAGTTATGCATTGATGAAGTGGGAGTCAACCTTGAACTTTTGTGATCATGCCCATGGACCCGATGTGGAACTTATCATGGAAGCTTCTTGCTATAATAATAATCCCCTTGTGATAAGTTCATATTGTATCTATGTTTGGTCCTTTGCCACCGTGGTTCCGACCATATAGTTCTACTTTGATCCCATTTCTCGGACAAGTCAAAGTACTTGTCTTCTGCAGATCACTTCACATGTCCAACCTCTGTTCTTCTCTACCCTCGAGTATTACCCTCTGGAATCTCGAGAATATCATGGAACTACAGAACTTCTTATGAGTTTTTCATCAACTATTATTCTCGTTGATCCAAATTTTCCATGGGTTCTAAGTTGTTAGACACTCAAGGACACCGATAACTGATTCGAGTCTACACTTTCCTTTCCATTGTTTTTATTAACCTTTCTTGTAACCTAACATATACGAGCAGTGATAATTACCTGCTTGTGTAAACACCTCGGTGTACAAAATCTATCAGTAAGACCTTGTTACTATTGTTGATGACATTCCGGTAGCCACCGATGGACGAGAACTTTGCCTATTGGTCCGCCTCATCTTAACGAGCAGGAAAATGGTTCTCTTCATCCCTCGCCCTTGGTACCAACGTTGTTGCCAACGTAATTGACATGCTATCCTCTGACCCGCTTTGCTATCATGACCGTGCAAAATGTTAGGGCCTTCCTGCTTTTAACCCACATGGTGGGCCCATAACCCACAGTTCCACAGGATCGAAACCTGACTCTCCTGTACATCCCTATTTTCCAAAATTGTCCCTCGTGCTTGGTTTCGCAAGTAAATCACGAGCCACCTTCCTAGTGATCTATTCTGGTATCAGACACAATACTTATTCCCATCACTTTGAACCCTTTCACCCTCTGTTTCAGGCAACGAGCGATTGCCTACCCAGTTGAAGCTTCTTATTGAACCTCCTTACCTTGCTCTCGATGACTTTCTTGAATTTCAACTCTAGGGATGCCTCTGCCATGTTCATTGGGATAGTCCCCAGGTACCTATCTTGTGTTGAGCTCCGCCCTTCCTGAGTCTTTCCCACTTACTCCACCCCTTAAATCTTGGGATGAGATTTCTTGTAGCGGAGAGGAATTGTGACGCCCGGATAATTAAGTTACAGTAATTCCCTGCTAATGACGCCACATCACCACATTTACTATTGATAAACTCGTGTTGTTTCAAACCCTGTTCAAATTCAAAATCAACTCAAACTTTAAAAGTTTTCAAATGTCAGAACTAAAATGTTCATGATGTTGCAATAATCACTGAGTAATTTTCATGTTGGAACCAACCTCTTTTGGATTCCCAAAGTGCCCCTAGAAATTTATTTAGTGGTCCAACAACATTTAAATTGGCCTTTTCAAATTCGAAAAAATGGTTAGACAACTCCTTTTGACCCTGAACCTTTTATTCCATCTCAAGGTATTGTGTTAGATTTATGTGCCAAGTTTTGTTCAAAACAAAACTCATTTGGTACTTAAAGAAAATGCAAAACATAAACAAAGTTAGAAAAGGCAAAGAAAAAGAGAAAAGCTTCCCCTGCCCCCCGGGCCTTGGCCCAACAGGGACTGGCCCACCTGCGTGGCCTTGCCAGCCCACCTAACCCCCCGGGCCGCCTTCTCCTTCTATTCATCGGGCGCGCCATCGGCGTCGAGGGGATAAGGGCGCCCCTCCGACGCCTCGGTCTCCCCTCCCCCACCTACCGCTCCCACTCCATCCTCCCTACCAGCCTCTCTCCCTCTCGCCCCAGATCCCCGTCGACTGAGCTCCATCGCCGCCGGCTACCTCACACTGCCGCGGCCACCGGCCAGCCCTCACCTCGCAGGCATGTCATAGAGCTCCACCACTGGCCGTTACATCGCCTACGCCAACCGGAATGAGCCCGGGGCCCCTGCAGCGCGTCGTCGCCGTTGTCTTCTCCACCTCCGGCCACCAGGCGCTATCACGGCTCCATCAACCTCTGTTGCTCCTAGACCTCAGCCATCTTGAGCTCCGCGGTGAGCATCTCAACGCAAACCCCTTGTTGCTGCTCTCGATCCGTAGCTAGATCATGTGACCACCATTAAATTGCTCTGCCGTGGCTCTGCTTCCGCCAGCGATCTCGTGGTGGTCGATCTCGTCCACCCCGGGTCGAACCAAAGCCACTGTCGCGCTTCTTCGTATCCCAAGCAGCGCATGAACCCCTCGAAACAACGAATCCGAAGCCAAATGCTCGAGCTCGTCGAGCTCAACCTTCGGCCGACGCAAGACCTCATCGTCGGCGCCACTGTATACCACCGCCACAATATCCAAGACCACCATTCGCCTCGCCACGCCGAGGGCATTCGAACGCGACCAGCCCCACTCCCATCCGGGACCCGGGGCGAAAATTCCGGCGAGGCCGAGCCCCTCCGCCGCGTTTGGTGCTGCCGCCGCGCGCGCAGCCTCCCTGCTGCTCGCCTCCCGCTGCTCTTGCTGCTACCGCCACCACGTGTTGCCTGCCTGCACTCGCCAGCGCCGCGCTGGCTCCTGCGCTCTCTCACCTGCCCGCGCCCCCTATCACCCCGATGCGCCAACCGCCCCCCGCGCCGCGCTTGCCGCGTCCTGCCGCTGCATGGCCTCGCCCACCGTCTGTCTTGCCTCGCAGCCGCGTCGCTTGCTGCTCCCCCGCTGCCGCCGCCCGGCTAAAGCCCCACCCCCACTGCTCGCTGGTCGACGTCCTCGCCGCGGCCGGCGCCCTCCGCTGGTCGCGCCATGGCCACGCCTCCCTGTCGGCGGCCTCTGTCGCCCCCGTGCGGGATTGCTTTCTCGTAGGGAGTCGAGGAAGTATCTCTGGGCATTAATGTTACAACACGTTTGTTAAATATAAATTGCTATTCTTTACTCTTCTACATGCTGCGAGATGCTTGGAGCTGCTTGAAGATGCTAGTCTTTGATAGGACACGAGAAGTTGTTGGCTATTGGAGAGGCCAGGGAGTTTCCAGGAATGCTCGGATCAATTGATTGCATGCATTGGCAATGAAAAAACTACCCCCAAAAGTTTGTGGGGAATGTATGAAGGTCACACCAAAGAGGCCACCATCATACTAGAAGCGATGACATTACATGGCTTATGAATTTGGTATGCATTCTTTGGAATGTCGGGTTCTCATAATGACATCAACGTGCTTCAACGATCTCCGGTGTTGAGGAGGCTTTGCAATGGGGAATCACCGCTGCGCAACTACACCGTCGATCAACGGTCGAGACTACAACATGAGATACTATTTTGCTGATGGCATCTATCCTTGGCGGGTGACATTTGTGAAGACCATATCTGAACCGCATGGAAATAAACAAAGCCACTTTGCAACAATGCAGGAAGCGGCTAGGAAGGATGTGGAGAAGGTATTTGGTGTGCTTCAAGCTCGTTGAGGAATTGTTCGTGGCGGTGCAATGGTGTAGGAATCGGAAACTTTGTGGCAGCTCGTAACATGTTGTATTATTTTGCACAATATGATTATCGAGGATGGGGGTGATGGTGTAGCCCAAACCAATGATTTCGAAGCACCAGGAGAACACGTTAAAATCTCGGAAGATCAAGGTGCAACTTAGCTCCTGAACTTTCTGCAAATGCATCAGAATCTTCGAGATCATCAGGTGCACGTGCAACTTCTGAATGATCTTGTGGAGCATATCTGGACCCACAATGAAAATCAAAGAGCTGATGTTTGAGTTGTGCATTTAAAATAAATTTTATGTAAACACTATTTTATATTCGCTACCAAACATTTGTTATTTACATGTGAATGGGATGTATGATCGACGTGCATGAATTTAAGAGTCTGGATTTAAGATATACGGCGGACATATGTGAGACTGAATTTGCCAAGTCCAGCCATAGATGCTCTAACCTAGACATGAGTTTAATAAAAGAAACAGACCAAGATCTCCGATATTTTCCGGGCAGAAAAACGCCTTCCAGTTGACCACCGAACGACCTTCCACATGATTGGTCGCCATCATCGCTCAAAACTCTGCACGGATTTCATGTTTAGTCCATTTATGGAGAAAAGATTCGCTAAATACGATTTGTTTGGCCGGACCCTGGCAGCATAGCATGTGACGGGGTGAGCTTTGGTGCACAGTAGGAACGTTCCTGCCACCGAACGACGCACATCCTACACCCCAAGCTCTGTGCCATGTTCGGCGAACCGTGGCGACACGGCAGTAGCACGGCACGTGGCCACAGCCGCTGGCACACTGCTACCGTGCTCCACCTGCCGGCGCTCCCATCCGGCGGCCCCATGCAACCTGAACCTGAACCACCGTCGTTCCACCGCAGTAGATCCACATGCTCCATGGTTAGCCGGATGCGCTGAAACTGCGCGCTTGCAAGCAGAGAGGTCGCCGTCGCTCCAGCTGCGGCCACCGCGGCGCGGGGCCAGCCGGGACCCCGCTCCTGCATTGTTTCACGCCTGGGCTTTCACTCCTCGACCAGGACGCCGTCCGTTGCATGCCATTGCCATTGTTTCACGGCAACCGACCGTCGTCACGAGACAACTATGCTGCAGTAATAAACCGACGTGAACCGAGTACGGAGACGGGTGGCGACGGCACGGGAGGTGCGGTGGGTGGAGTTGGTGAGGGGGTTCCCTGCGCCGCGGGGCAGAAGAAACAACAAGTGCGACACCGACATGGACGGGGGCGCCGATCGGGGTAAACTGTCCGTTGATTTCAGCGCCGCGCACGTTCTTGGAGCTCGCCTCGGCTCACGTTGCCTCGCCTCGCGGCCTCGAGATGCCGGACGTACACCCACGTCCCAATCCGCTCGGCTTCACCGCCTGACACGTCTATTAAAATGCCAGGACTTCTCACTCCTCCATACCCGCCACTTTTAATGGCCACCGCCGGTTGAGGGGGAGAGCACAGCAGACTCACTGACGAGGCAGGCGGCAGGCGGCAGACGGCAGGTGGGATTCTCGCTTTCTTGTTTTTGAGACAAAATGCGGGGCGCCGGTGATTGCGAGCTGGAGGTCCGGGGCGTAATGGGGGAGCAGGAGGAGGCTGCCTCGGCGTCGGCATCGGAGAGGGCAATGCGGCGGCGGAGGGGGCGGCGTCGGTGGGGAAGAGCGGGGGCGGACGACGGCTACTCGACGAGCTCCACGGGCGGCCGCGGCGGGAGCAGCGGCAGCGGCTCCTTCGGCTGCGACTCGGTTGGTCTCGCCCCTCTCCTCCACCACCCATTGCTGCGTTCCTTGGCCTCGATTAATATTCGCACCTAGAGTCTCTCAGCATTGCGAGCTGTGGCAATGGCATGGGCGTGGCGCCATGCAGATCTAGCCAGAGAGCACCATGGCCTGTCGCAGGTGACCACACACCACATGAGCCTTTCCGGAAAGTGGAGGGTAAGACCCAGGAATGACATGATTAGCGAGTGAATCTAGCGATCTAACGACAAAGCCGGAGGGCCCGAGGGTTGAGGATAGGCACCATCATCGCCATCTTGATTCTTGCAGCATCGCCCTCGCTAGCAAGCGAAAAAGGAGCGGAGGGGGGGCACCACCCACCCTGGGATTCTCTCCGGTTTCCAGCTTTGCAAGATTAACTTTTTAATCGGTGCTTGATGGTTGGCTGCAGCCTTTGGCCGGATTCGTGCGCGCGGATGGCGACATGGACACAGATCTGGAGACAGACGGGCTGGCCGCCACTTCATCCTCCAGTGCCAGTGGTGAGCACCCAGCTCACAGCTCACGGCTTGTATTCTTACCAGCGTTCTTGCTGGAGCTCCACTTTACAGCCCTATTAAGAGAGTTTGCGCTCCCTGAAGCCTCCGCAGCGTTCACGGAGCCGCACGACGACGAGGAGGCGCAGTGCGGGGCGAAGGGAGAGTGGCAGGAACCGGCCAAGAGCCCGGCGGGCGGCGCCACTGCCATCCGAGGTACGTACGAGATTTCCAGGTCTGCAACGTAGTACTAGGTGGTGTGAGGTTTTCCAATCTTGTATGCTTGTGTGCTGTTCGACAGAATGCCAGAGCCAGCGACGGTGCCGGACAGAGGCTGTTTACCTGCACGGTAGGAAGGGGCTGAAGCAGCGGCCGGCCTCGCTCGACTTCGGCAGCGCCGGGTTCAACAGCGGGACTCCGTTTTCTCCGGGCTTTGTGGTCGGAGGCGCCGGGTTTGCGAGCAAGGGACTTGTGTCGTCGCAGATCAGCTCCGGCGTGTTCCCTAGTCCCGGCACGCCGAGCTATCCGCGGCGGCACCGGCCGTCGGCCTTGGGGTACCAGAAGGGGTGGAGCTCGGAGAGAGTGCCTCTTCCTTCCAAAGGTAATAATACTAGGAGGTACCCAGGCAGCAGCATGGCATTTCCTCTCAACAGTAGGAGGACACTGCCCTCAAAATGGGAGGATGCGGAGAGGTGGATCTTCAGTCCCAAATCAAACGCCGGCGATGCGCGTGAGAAGACCGCCACATTGCCCCATGCTCGACGGCCGAAGGCTAAAAGTGGTCCTCTTGGGCCTCCTGGAAGACTTGGTGGACAGTATTCATCTGTATCTTCATCTGTCTCTTTGTTTGACAGTGGGAGAGTTGGGCATTTAGCAGCAAACTCACCTTTCTTGGCTGGAGTACTGATACCTGAACACTATGGTGGGGCGAAAAGTAATGTTGGGAGGTACACAAGTGGAACAGCTGGTGATGAGTTCGGTATTGGCATAGTTGGCGGGTCTTCTCTAGCACATATCGGGTCTCCTGCTATGCAATCTACCATGGTGCGCCGACGACTAGATACTGCAATTGAGTCATCTGCATCATTGCCCAGCACCCAAGAATCTGTACAAGGTATTAAGAAATTTCTACCCATCATTTTTAGCCTATTGCTTAGTATTGAATTATGGGTCTACAAAGTATAAACATGTAGAGGGCAACCCTCTGTTTGGGGTTTGCGGTTGTCTCTCTGGTTGCTAAAGCACTGTTAAATTGTGAAGCTCCTCATGAGTTGCATTATAAACACTAGTTTTGGGCATTTGGTATCTTGGTAACTTGGTAACTGATTTTATCATAGCACTTGCAAGCTGAATATCACCAGAAGTTGATCTTATGCTTTTACTGTACCTAATGAGAATTAAGTAAATCTTCAGCTGACGCTTGTTTGTTTGGTTTCATATCAGGCGAAGAGGCTGAGTTCGTAGAAGATTCAGCCCCCATTGCCACCCCTATAATTTCAAGGAAGGATACCGCAACTCAAACTAGTCCAGATCTAAGTAGGTCTTCTTCGCCCAGCGCAAGGCCTTCATTTGTTCGTTCATTCTCAATGCAACAAGCCAAAGAGAGGGAGAGCTGTTTCTCTGATCTTGAGATCAGGGATGTGCAGATGGATGAGCGCGTGAGTCTTACCAGATGGTCCAAGAAACATGTAACACAAGCCTCTAACAAGAATTCTACAAATATGTTAGAGTGGAACAAAAAGACGGTGGACTCTAAATCTTCTTCCTGGGAATCAACAGAAACAAAATGCACATTAAAGTAAGGGACCAGTGCTTACGATAAATGCTGCTTTTTGTTCAGGCATACCTCTGCTATTTTAAACCACTTTCATACAGTAATACTTGAAGCTTAACTTCTGAAAAAGTGAAAATATATAACGTGACCTGCTTATCTGGTATGTTGTGCAAATATCCAATTTTTTACCGTTGCTAAAACTCTGCAAAGTAAATTTATTCGATGAAATCATGAAATGCTGATCACTCTACCATTGTTAAAAGGGTTGAGAGAGAAGAAGCAAAACTTACTGCTTGGGAGAATCTTCAAAAAGCGAAAGCCGAGGCTGCAATTCAGAAGCTAGTGGTATGTGCTTCAGACTATTTCATAATTTCTAACTGTTTTTTTATTTAAGCAGTAAGAGCCCTACTGCCCTACTGAAATATTTTACTCATCCATAAATATTATAGTAGCAACGAGCCAAAGGATCCAAATAGTGAACTAAGCAAGTCTAGCTACAGAATAAGATAAAATCTGACTAGTCTTAGGATTGGCATCCTCTTCCTCCACCGAAATAAGCATGTGAGAACATTTTCCAAAAGAACAACTGCTTAGTGCAAGCATCCAATCCATTAGACAGGACATCAGTCATATTCTTGGGGGCTCTTACTTTCAGCCATTCTTTGTCAGACAGTCTTTTTCCAGCTATATTTGTTTGCAGGAACCATATCAAAACATACATCTCCAGCCGCCCAAGTATATTTTTTGGCCTAGCTCCTTTTAGAAGAAAAAAACTGGGACCAGTATGAACTGTAGCATGTCTACTTGTAACTGTTGTCTCATGTCACTGGTTAAGAGTATATTTTATATCTTTATGTGCTCAAATTGGGCGTGATGCTTGCATTATTTACTGTAAGATGGTTCATTGTTTTGTTTTTCTCTATTGCCGTCTAGTTGACCTTCTATTGTATCCATACTTTCATTATCTCAGATGAAACTCGAGAAGAAACGATCATTTTCCCTGGACAGAATTTTGAACACCCTCAGGTCTGCTCAAAGAAAAGCACAAGGGATGCGTGATGCAGCAACAGCAAGCCAAGACGAACACCTTTGCAGGAAGGCCAAAAAGACATCACACGTTACAAAGAATGGCCAGATCAGATCTCTGAGTGGCTGTTTCACTTGCCATGCTTTCTAGTATCATGCAATCCCACTACTGAGTAAGTTGCATACTGATGCCTGCAGTACAGGATCTCTGTTGATGAATATTTTCTAGTGATTTAGATGCCCATTTTTAATAAAGCCAGTAGCATCTATACTACGCTCTTTCTGTCGCATCATGCAGAATAATATAAACCGTGAAATTGCCAGTATTGTCCTTGAAAATAGTCATGTTTAATTATATGCTGCAGTGATGCTTGCAGTTCATAATTATGTCACTCAATTTAGCGTGTCGATGGCTCTTATGTTCACACATGAATACATAATCTATCAAATCTCCAGGATTATGGAACTTCCTGTAACATGTTCCATAGGCTTGTCACTTGTGACTGTGTTGATCCTTTAAGAACATAATTATTCAGAAATGATTTGAGGCAGGTTGAGGCAACATTTGTAGCATTGGAACTTCGTGCAACATGTTACATACTTACATAGGCTTAACCCGTTTCTGCAACATGTTCCATAGGCTAATCACATCTAGTTGAGGTAGCATTGTAACCTGTACGTGTACTGAACTTGTAAATTGCCCAAAATCCCTTACACTGTCGATAAATAAGCAGTGATTAATCTAATCACAATTCAGACCTAAGAACCTACACTATCATCCATACATGATACATGAACTGTTCCCTACTACATCCTCTGTTCCTAAATATAAGATGTTTTGGCAGTTCAAATACATCAAGCACCACAAACAGCATGCTTTAGCTCTTGACATGAGGACTTGTTGTTTTATCTTCAGGGATCTGGAGGCCCTTCAGCAGGGAAGTTCAGAGACTCACTCTGTCAGTGAAGAATCCAGGCAATCCTCAACCGACCCCGTCGCATTTTCAGAAGAATATGCTGCTGCCGCGGCTTGAGCAGGGACCATGCGTGCGCTGTCCGTCATCGTATGGACCTCCGCACAATCTGCCAAGGGGACAGGAGAAAATGGCGCCACCGAGGAAAGGAGCGATGGTGCCTCCGCGTCATCGCATGTGCCTGCCTGCCTGCTTCTTCTCATGCTTGACGCCACGCCCAGCAGGCCTGCAGCTAGCACAATGGTAAAGGCCCCCTTTATCGTTGGCCCTGTAGTGTATGTAGGTGCTACCTACGGAGCAATTCGGCCCTTGCTAGGCCGCTAGCCGCTGCGTGCCTGTGCTTCAGGCCGGCCTTGTACGAGTTCTGCTTTTGGTGTGGTTGCTTCAGGTGTAGCCCAGTTGGGATCATGTCTTGGTAGTACAATCGTTGCGATACCAGGCTGGCTGCCTGCTTCAAATGTGGTTTTAGCCGGGAGAAGCATTTTTTTTCATGTCCATTTGTTGTGTTCGCGCTCAATGTTTCGTGTGCCGGCGCCTCGTGGGTGAGAGGTCACGAGATCGCTGGGATCTTCGACAGGAGGTGCTTCCTCAGGAGGGGGAAAAGGTGGACTGGATAAGGTGGACTCCGTCATTTTTGCAGCTTTCCAACGTTCGGATAGAAAGCCGACGTTCAGATAGAAAGTGTCCTACGACTACGAGTGAGGTTCTTTAGTGACTTGCTCTCCTGCACCCTCACCCTACGGCAACATAATGCACGTCCAAACAAAACCGATACTTACCCCTCATAAAACTAAATAAACCTGGATGCTTTTTGAATAAACAAAACCGACTACGAGTGAGGTTCTTTCAAGAATGATTTTTCTTAACTTACAAGGTTTTCACCATGAGAATAACATGCAAGCCAAAATGTCCACAACATGCTCAAATGCTCCCTAATAAGCAGTAAAATAAAAAAAAAAGTTAGAAAAGCTCTGAACTTTTTCTTGGTAATATTTGATAAATAATTTGTGTGCTTGCAAACGATTATCATAAAATGACATTCGTGAAAGTTGTGGTAAAAAAATCATTGCTTCAAAATGATAGTCACACAAGACATTCCGTGCTGAAATTTGTCATGCACACAAACACATTTACTCAAAGGGTTACTAAAATCAGCGACAATTAATATGGATCAAAAAGAGCACCATAGTTTGTCATATATATTTTAGAATATTTCATTAATTTATTTATTTGGATTATGTTTATTTTGAGCTCATTTGAGCTCGGCAGCAACTTGCAAAAACGTTTTATATTCTATTTCCTCCGTTCTGAATTACTTGTCGCAGGTATGGATGTATCTAGATGTATTTTAGTTCTAAATACATCCATTTCTACGACAAGTAATTTGAAACAGAGGGAGTAGGATGGAGGGAGTATTTTGTAACAGGCTGACCTTTTTAGGGTCGTTGCTTCATGCGTCCGTCCCGCGTAAAACGAACTGGTTTTGTATTGTCACTTTGCTCTTTTTCTTAGTATTTTGTACCCAGGTGGTTGGCGTAGTGGATCATTCTGAAAGGTTACGCCGCACACGATCTAACACCTTTTCCACACTCTTAGACTTTGGATGCTATAATTTACAATATCTTGTGGGCCCTTTGCTTGCTTGGATAAGACACTTTGGCATATACATAACCAATTTGTTGTCGTGCGTGCCCTCTCCACGTGGTGGACTGACAGATGATGTTGGTGTCGTCTTGTATTCTTTTTCTTCACTCCAGCACTAATCATCCAAACTATCTCCGAACTGAGAGCTTGATCTTACTTAAAGCTTATCAAACTCATCACCACGTTACTAATCAAGCATATAGTTCTAGAGACTAGAGTGCTTGGTTCCCTTGTTAGAGACAAAAAAGGAAAGATAAAACTCCTACAGAAAACTTCCTTTACATTTTTATAGAATATCATTTTCATAGGAATTTTTGAGAAACCATTCATAGCAATTTTATGACACTCATGTCGGTCTACAGGCCTCACAAAGACAATCGGCTTGGTCTTTTAGGAAAGGCCAGTGCTAGGCCCTTCGGCCGGGTCAAATTTCGGCCAAACCGCCGCGCGAGCCGCACAATGAAGACATTCACCGTTGTTAGATCCTTTCTTTATCCCCTTCATCATGCGTGTCATGCATTTTGAAGCATTGACCTTCGAATCTCTTCGCTTCCCGACCGCATTTGCCCGCGGCACTCACTGCATAGCCGCCAGCCTGCCGCCCGCGCTCGCAAACAACGACGCTACCCCACAGCTTGCCGGTAGTCACCGTCCCCATCTCCCCTCTTGCAACTTTTTCTAATGTAGCACCACCACACACTGGTTCTAAGGGCATCTCCAGCCGTTGGCCCCCCAGGGGCGCCTAAAATCGCCGTCTGGGGGTGAGCCGGCGCAAAAATTAGACCTGGGGCGAGTTGGTCCCCAGCCGCCGGCTCCAGGGCCGCCCCCAGGGCCGCCCCAGGCACGTTTTAAAATAAAAGGAGTTCGGCTTAAACACGATAAAATTCGGCCAAACACGATAAATTTCAACCAAACGCGATAAATTTCGGCACATTTCGGCGAAGTTCGTGGATTTTCATTACATAGCACATATACATAAACTATTTAAAGGAAAAACTGGTTGAAGTCACCGCCGTCGTCGTCGTCGGCCTTCTCCTCCTTGACGCGGGCGCCCCTGCTGGACCCCTGCCCGGCGTCGCCATGGCGGACTGGTGGCGGCGCATCGTCGTCGTCGTCGTCGCTGTCGCAGATGAAGACGACTCCGCCTTCGTCGCGGCCGCGTCGACGCTCCGCGAAGCGAAGCAGGGCGGCGCGCTGGCGCTCCTTCGCCTTCTTCAGGCGCTCCTTCTCCATCGCTATGGAGTCCCTGCGCGCCCATTTCAGGGCCGCGTCATCGTCGTCGAGCTCCGTCGTCACCGGCGCGGCCGGCTCCTTCTTCACCGGCGCGAGCTCCGGCTCCGTCTTTGGCTTGACGAAGCGCGGAGGAGGAGCCGACGAGTAGGCGCGCCGGCCGCCCTCGTTGATGACGATGCCAACGCTGCGAGTGCGCCGGCCGAGTGGCGTCTCCGCCGCGGGCTCGGCCTTAACGCCGAGCAGGGACGGAGAGCCGGAGGAGTGCGATGAAGATCGGGAGGAGGAAGAAGAGGAGGAGGACCCGAACCTCCTTGGCGCCCATGGCCCGGCGCGTCGGTGCTGCGCCGGGGCGGCCGCCCTCGCCGGGTACGCCAACGGCGGGTCGTTGCCGCCCTCGAGGTACGTCAGCACGCCCTCGAGTGTGCGGCCGGGGACGCCCCACCACAGGTGGCGCCCCTCGCTGTTCTGCCGACCGCCAACCACCGGCGCGCCGTTGATGGACGCCAAGCGCTGCTGCTGGCGGCGCTCAAAATACGCCGCCCAAGCCGCGTGGTTGTCGGTGGCGTACTGGGGGAGGGAGAGTTGGGCGTCGGTGAGGGAGGCGCGCACGACCTCGACTTCCTCGGCGAAGTACTTTGGCTTCGCCACGGCGTCGGGCAACGGGCACTCCCCCGGCGCTGAGCCTCCACCCCGTCGGCCCGGCGCGCATGTCCGGCGGCGCCGGGATGTTCGCCTGGAACAGGAGCCAGAACTCCTGTTCGCGGAGCGAACGGCGGCCGAAGCCGTTGGCCGCCGCCTCGTCTCCGGGGTAGCGTTCCGCCATGGCGACATGCTCGGGAGAGGTAGAGAGATAGAGGGAGGAGCTGGGCGGCGGCGCTCGGGAGAGGTAGGGAGAGGGAGGAGCTGGGCGGCGGCGAGGGGCGGGGCTGGTGTGGGCACAGGCGAGTGCAGGCCACCGGCTATATAGCCGCGCCGCACCCGTGTGTACGCGTGCGAGGGAGAGGAGGCGTCGGCGCGCCGTCCCGTGACGCGCCGCCCATGAGGAATCAATGGCAAGGCTGACCGACGGCAGCCTTGGCATTGATTCCCCGCGGGAACCGAGGCCGTTGGGGGAAGACGAGGCGTCGTGTCGCTGACGAGGCGCGCCAAACAGTTCGGCCCGGCGCCCCCGGGCGCCCCCCAGCGCGCCGGGTTCGGCCTGAGTCCGCCGGCGCTGTTTTCGGCCCAGGCCGGTGAAAATCGGGCTCCTGGGGGTGCGACTAGGCCGTTTTTTTGGCGCCGACGCGAAAAAATCGCCTGGGGAGGCCTTCCTGGGGCGCGGCTGGAGATGCCCTAACTCCGCCTCCCACAGGATGCCGCTTCCGGCAATTTTATACATGGGTCATCGGAGACAAAAAAAACAAGCTCGTTGTAGCTCTGCCCCCACTGGTCGCCGTCTCCGCTCGCCGCCGTCGTTGACTTGCATCCTAAAACTCCAGCAAACAGTTGAAGCAAACAACAACCAGTTCCAGCAAAAGAAACACCGGTTCCCAGCATACAAAACTCACACAACAAAACTCCAATAATCCTTTGAAGCAAAATAGTTAGCCAGTGTTCGAGATAAAAACACCGATTTCCAACTAAAAAATCCCACAAAACAAAACTCAGTAGTCAACTGAATCAAAAACAAAGGCCGGTTGTAGCATCCCTTGCCTATGGTTGGAGCAAAAAATCTCACAACAAAACATTTGTAGTCAATTGAAGCAAAAAACAGAAGTCGGGTTGTAGCATCCCTCGCTTGTGGTTGTACCATCTTTCCCAACCGGTTGTAACTTCTGCCGTCGCCGGATCCAGCAAAAAATCCTCTATGTATCGCGCATCGATCACAACTCCCAACACCGCCGGTTGTGCGTGGTTGCAACTTCTCCTTGGGCCGGTTCTAGCAAAAAATGATGTTGTAGGGGAGAGAAAAGGGGACCACGACATGTGCCCTCCATCAAGGCTACAGGGGAGAAAAAAGGAGACGAAACCATGGAGCCGAGGAGATGGCGACCATGGCACGGCTCGGCTGGGTTAGTGTGGGCGTGTGGGCACGGTTGAGAGATAGAAGGAAACCAGGAGGAAGAAGATAGAGGAAGAAAGAAGCTAAGGTGGGTCAGGGGATGTTTGCGAGATGTATGATGGGCCTCGATCATGTGCCTCGCGTGTGACCGAGCAAACTTCAGCCGATCGCCCGGCCATAATCATTTGCCTTTAGAAACAACCAAGAGATTTATGTATTGACATATACAGTGGTTAAAGAATTGAATGGTCTCCTAATTTTGAGTGTGTTTCGAGTCGGCTATTGCACATAGTTCTTTTACTTTTTTTACTTTTAAGACTTTGCAGGGGGCAACCAAAGTTGACGTAGAAGTAGATGGTAAAAGGGGACTTGAAGCTACTTAAAATTTATCTAACTCATCACCACATTGCTAATCAAGCATAGTACTAGGGTGCTTAGTTCCCCTCTTCAAAACAAAGAGAGCAACATAAAGAAATTGGAAGATAAGATTCCTATAGAAAAAAATCATTTAGGGCTTCTTTGATCCAAAGGACGATGGAATTTCCTTTCAGAAAACCCTTACCGTCGGCAGCAAGGTTTGTCGGGCTAATGGTCTTCGGTCAATGGGAACACTAGCGTATTTCTTCTTTTCGCTTAGGAGGGGGGGGGGAGGGGTCGTCTTGAGGAGATGACGCTAACCAGTATTTCTTCTGTCAGCTGTAGGGGTCTGAGGTTAGGTATTCATTGCCGACACTTCTAGTTTGGGTCATGAAAGAGTTGGTGGCATCAGGCAACTTCTCCATTGGAGACTGCTTCACTTGTGACAACCTAGAGGATCCAAGTACCATACCAACACCCACCCCCTCGAGTCTTACTTCTGGTGATCCTGACCTCCTGAGAGCACGACATGGGACGTGGTTGTGGTAATGGTAAGGGAGCTCAGAGCTGCCAGGGCATCAATTATGTCGCCGCCACAATACTTTGGATTCTATGGTACCCGGGTGGCCTGATGCCGCAATAATGGGGTTTTCCACCGCTTTATAGGGACCCTTCCAACCGCTTACCAATTATTGGGTCAACCTGTAGGGGGCTTGGTAGCCGCAGAATAGCCATGGCCAACCTCTTTCAATAGATGGCCCTGGTTGTCTAGTGCAATCTCGAGTCCCTACCTTGCTATTGGATGCCACTGGATTTAGCAGGTTGCATTCCTGACCTCTTTCCATCGATGGCCCTGGCCATCTAGCACATTGTCAAGTCCCTGTCTTGCTATTGGATGCCATTGGATTTGGCTGGTTGGGGTGCTTTTGAATATCTGCTTGTGTTGGCATATGTTCAATTATCTCTTTGGTGTTATTTCGATAAAACTTACCATTGGAGTGAGTAGATTTTTAGAACACAAAATCATAGTCGGGCACCACGGGGACTCCGACACCCCCGGCCCATCCAAAACCAAGGTAGAACCCATGCATTTGGAGTAGTCCGCACTAATTCCACACCAACCTCCTCTCCCCACTCTCTCCTCTCCGATCACCACCGCCCTCTACCCAAATTACCGCGCTTCTCTCTTTTCGCCGCCACATGGACCTGTACGAATAGCTGTCAGAGCCAGCGGATGTGGAGGATCCAAAAAAGATGGCTGTCCAGAAAATCAACTCAGCGACACAGCAAGCTAGGGTAGCGGGGGCAATGGGTAGGGCTGTGGATGGGTGGAGGGGCCGAGCAGGGTCGGGAACGCTAAACTATGTAGCCGCCGCTATCCATGAACACGCCTCCCTGCCCGGAGCAATATTAGCTGCCCTGCTTCTACGCCGCCAAACAACTCGATGGCAGTAGCAGTCACTAGCCTTCGTCGTCCGGTGCGTGTCATATTTCGTCAATGTCAATGCAGCGCTGCTCCATTTCGCCGACTCGACATCGCTGCAGCTTGTTCGGTCATAGACGCCGAACGTGGATTAGCTTGGTGCCCGCCCGCTATTCGCTGGTATGTCTCAATCAGGCGTGACAGCATATGACGACACATATAGGGAGATGATGAAGATAATCCACAACGGAGATGGGGCGGCTTTGAGAACGAACAAGTGGATGGCTCAAAGCCGGAGGTGTATGCCCAGCAGCCGGGCACGTACACCCAGTCGGTTGCGCAGCCGGTCACATACGCCTAGCAGCAGGGCTCGTGCACGGGGGAGCAGGACGCGTACGACGACAACAACCTTGATCTGAAGGATTGGGCGACCAATGCAAAGAAGAGGTGTAGAGGAGAAAGTTTCAACACGGGAGGACGAGTTGTTTGCCAACGCATGGTTGGCCACTAGCATCGATCCAATCCATGACACGGAGCAAAATGGCTCAACATTTTAGTCAAATATTCATTCTTGGTTTCATCAGCACACGAATTTCGAGCCCTGTCTCAATGAACTCATCCGTGATCGTGGAAGAAAGTCGCTCAACCATCAATGGTACATCATCCAAGAGGCTGTGAGCAAGTATTGCGGCAATTAAAAACAACCAATCATTTGGTGGCCAAGTGGTGCACAAATCACTGAGTAAGTAATTGTTCTATGAGTTGTTCATTTGGCCGGATATGTAACTTGTTGGCCGGATATACTCTATGTGTTGGTCATTTGGCCGGATATGTAACTTGTTGACAAGGTCTTTTTTTTCTAGCTCTCCCATGTGTGTAACTTGTTCTTGAAGGTGTAGAAGAAGAACTTCATCCTTATGCACTGTTGGTTGAAATTTAATGGCCAATCCAAGTGGAAACTATCCATTGTCAATTCCATCGATACCATCGGCATCGACAAAAATGCCGTTTTTGCACGGACCGTCGGACTGGAAATTTTGTGTTTGGGCCCATGTAAGAACTATGAATATCCGCCTCTTTTTTATTGTGATTAGGCGCTATAAACACACAATTTAATTAATTTGCTCAAATAGCTATGCATTTCAAATAAATTGGCTGGAATTGGACGGAGGTTTAAGGGATACGATTGAATGTCCGACTCCCGCATTCGTGTCCGCGGACTAGTTTGTACCAGTTCACAAATAATGTGTCGGGTTTAGAGGATGTTGGAGATACCCTAAATTTTCATCACTCCAATACAGTCAAAAGGACCCACACATGGCATATCACAGCGATGTCAGAAATTTGCAGGGGCACACACCCGCCAAGCCTTGCCCGACAACTTGATTACCTCACGATTCGCAAGGTTGTTAGATCCGCACAAGGGCACAGTAAGTTTTAAGTTAAATCGTTAAAATTTACAATTTTATATCTGATTTTTTTATTTTCACGGTCGCGAATATGAAGTTTCAGAGTTGAAACTTTAAGTGGTTTTTGTTGTCCATAGCAGGTACCAAAGTCATGATTTTATCGATCGCTCGTACTAAGTTTTAAGAGTTAAAACTTAACAAAAAATTCAAAATTTGTCAAAACATATTCAGAATGGATCTTATTTGAAAGCCCTCGTCATGAAAAACATGAATCTGAAAACAAAACTTAATTTGAATTTTTTTATTCAAAAGATATAAAAATTTGAAAATCAAAAGCCAAAAGAAGAAACACACATGAGGGACTCGGTGCCTCCCCTCCCACCTTTGTGCCCTCCCAGTGCGATGTGATAGGAGGTGTTCTGATGGAAGCAAATTAGGAGCACTTGGGTGCTCCACCCCCCTATATTCAAAAATAGTTTTGTAATTCAAAAAAGGGTCAAAAATTCTGGAACTTTTTTGGAATCAAATATGACCAGGTATTATACTCGTATAAACAGTTTGGCCAATTAATGATACCCATTGATTTCATGGCAAAAACAAATTTATAATGACAATATAGCATGAATAGTACTTGTATCTAGTTTTTTCGGTAAATCTTTGACCCGAAGTACAATGAAAGCCATTCCATGTACATCTTTTTATACGAGTGCAATACATGGTCTTCTTTGATTCCATAAAAAATCAGGATTTTTTGACTTTTTTTGGATTGCTAAATTATTTTTGAATATAGGGGGTTTGTCACCCAAGTGCTCCTATGTATTTTCGGTGTTCTGATGTTTTTTTTCTAGGAGGCAACAATAGATAGAGTGCTGCTAAAACTAAAATTATTTTTGCTTGGAGAGCTACAACCAACAGTTTGGCAGTTCAGGTGAATAGAGTAACTCACCATCAAACGGTCTCCAGTCATGAGTATGTGTACTATATGTGGAGTTCAGGAAGAAAATATCTTCCACGCTCTGGTGACCTGCCCTAAGGCGCGTGCTTTGCGTATCGCCTTGGGGGATGTGTGGAATATTCCGAGGGAGGAGTTGTTCAGATTTACGGGGCCAGGCTGGCTTCTCATCCTGCTTGACCAATTGGGGTCTCAGGTACGCGAGCAAGTGTTATTTATGTTCTGGAGAGCTTGGCATCCGAGGAACGATTTGATTTTTGGAAGAGGGAAAGAATCGGTGAATGCGTCTGTTATCTTCGTGGAAAATTACTGGAAGACTTTCTCCACTTTCATCGCTCGTGTGCAAGTGGACCAAAGCACCAAAGGGAAGGGGGTGATGGGTAATGGGGAGAATCTTAGTCCGCTAAATAAAAATGATTGTGTTGTTTGGAAGTCCCCCAGAGCGGGAGTATATTAAGATAAACGTTGATGCTAGTTTTGTGGAGAGATTGAGATCTGCTAGCGTTGGGGTTGTCGCTAGGAATCAACTCAGAGAAGTCCTGATGTCTTCTGGGATTTTATTTGAGTCTGCTCCAGACGGAGGAGGTGGAACTTCGTGCGTGCCTCGCCGGGCTGTACATTGGTATTAGTCTTCACAAACCAATTATCTTGGAAACTGACTGCTCCTTTGCTGCATCTTTCCTAGCAAAAGAAACTGTTGATAGGTCTCCTTATGTGGATTTAAAAATGAAGCGATCAGCGCCTCCAAGTTTATTGTTGATCCCAAGATTATTAAGATTGATAGGCAAGCTAACAAGGCGGCGCATGTGATAGCAAAATTTAGTTTTGATACCATGTCCGATGGTATATTTGTAATTCTGTTCCGCCCTGCGTGGCTAATTATGTAATGAACGATTATTATAAGACTATTGTTATTTGATCAATATGTGGGTGGAGTTTTTCAAAAAAAAAGTCAGCAAATAAGGTTTTTAATTCTTGGAGTGCTAAGGGAAAAGACAAAAGCATCTCATCGATGGTGTGATTTAGCACCTCGATCCTGTGAATGGACATCCCTCTTGGCTCTTGCTACTACGGAGCATCACGTATCTTTGGCCTTTTGCTTCTAAGATTCGCGGTGTGACGGTCCTTTTGCTCGATCGAACAGGACCATCATCCTTCATCCCACGTGCATAGATGGGGTCTATTACCATCGCTAGAGTGAGGGCTTCGACATTGTGATGGTTTGATTAGGAAACCGCATGGACATGAGCTGGACGCTCCAGGATTTTCTTCGGAATAGGGCCCTGTAGATTAGGAGGAGGTTGTCATTCCATGGAACCATCGTGACACCAGCAGCAACTGCGTCATCCATCCAGAGCAATTAACGCGTGTTGTCCTAGCGCCTCACTGTTGAGACTTCGTATGGTCTTTTCCGAGGACGATATGGGGATGGTGACAAGTCATTTGCAAGAGCAATGTTGTATCCCACTCACCATCTTCACTGATTATCAGCTCGGTTGGATTTTCAGATTGGTGGATTAATAAGTTTGGTGAGAACCACTTATGAGGCGTGACTGTACCTGAGAAACATACTCATTTTGCCAACTAAAGTTAAGCCATGTATGAGCGACCGGTCGACGTGCTATCTCCGTCAACCATCCATGCATCTGAACGATTATATTCATTAAGTTGCTTACATCACATGCTATGTGAAATAATAAATTGAAATAAGGACCATTTTAACAAAGGAGTCAATTATCGATATATGAAACATATATGTGAAATTGCAGGTTGGGGCATGTCTAACGTCGTCCCCCCAAACGCCCGCAAATGTTCGAGCCAACACATTCGAACTTTTTTTTGCCATCCAACACGATGCCGCAAACGTCCGCGTGAGATGCAAAGCTAGGGAAGGTCTGCCGGAGTCCGGACCTCCGTCACGTATGACTCCGACAACCTCGGCACACCCGAAGCCCACATATTTCGCCACATTCATACTATTTCCACACCAAAAAGTTCACGCATTCCCACCCTCTCCAGCCGATCGCCGCCGTCATGCACCAATGCTCCCACCCTTTTGACGTTTGCCACCGTATGGATTCATTCATCCCGTTGCCGGAGTCTGAGAAGGAGGATCCATCGGTGGTGGCCGCCTAGATGATCAACTCGGTGACCCGCAACGCACGTTGCCACGTCCAAAGGGGCAAGGATGTAACACACAAGATGCGTTCCTAGTCCCAACAAAATCTTTGCAATCTTCATGGGCTAGAAGTGCATATTGGTCGCCCAACATATGAACATCACAACTAATACAACTAAAAGAGATGAAGAGATAAATACGAGTGACAATGGGGCAAGCACATCCCAATACGTAAAAATTTCACCAGGGTCAACACGACCCAACATTACATCATTCATGGCAGCGGAAGAAAGATGGGCCCGGGTACGGACAAGAACCGAGGTTGACTAAGAGGCGAGAGAAATAGGCAAAACGTTCACCCTGCAGTCCTAGACCGCCTACCGAAATCCCAATCTAATGATTGTCGTGATCGCAACCAAGAGTCACGTAGCATCTGCCACTATCTCCATCGTAGTGAGCCTGGTAATTGAGGACATAATTTGAACCTACACTTGTCTCGTCGACACCTGCATCTGGAGTTGTTGTGGTATTTGTTAGCCTTTTGGACTTAGCAAGTACATTAACAAGGGTACTAAGACTAGCATCACTTATGGGTATGATATCATTAAGTGGTGAGGGTGCAGTAAGCATCTAAGAAATATAAACCAACTATTCCTACATATACTAAATAAGATGGGATCAACCTACACAAAGGGGCGCAACTAGCTAATTAAGGAGTGATCCTGAACACCTACCTACGACTCATTCCTAACCCCATGGTGTCCCCTTCTTGCTTGCTTACCCACAAGAAGAGATAATCACGATAAGCACACGGTTGGGCAAGTTTTATTCATTAGTTGAAGTTGTCTACGCCTGGCATTATAAATTTCCAAGTCATCCGTAACTGCGGACACGGCTTTTTGAAAGATTTTAACCCTACATGGGTGCTTCCAACTTCCCATTATAAGTTTCGCATGCATACCCGTTGCACCATGTAGCGACCCGACCTCAAACGGTCAAGTCTCTGTGCTTCAGTGTCATTTCTGGATCGATAATGCTGACACACACAGTACTCGAATGATTTATAACAGAGTGGCAGTCACACACTTATTACATCGAATGTCTCAAGAGAGAACTTATTACAAAAAATATGGCTTAAGGCCATCTAATGCGATAACAGCGGAAAGCTTGGAAGATAAAGTGAGTCCATCAACTCCAACGGCATAGCTGAGTGCAGGACAAACGACCTATCGCGTCTTACTCCTCGTCTGAAAAGTCTGCAACATGATACGTTGCAGCCCGAAAATGGGTCAGCACATGGAATATGCTGGCAATGTAACACAGGAGAGTAATGAACAGAACAAATGCTATCACTACATGCATATATGGCTGGTGGAGGCTGTATGGTTAATATGTTTTGCCTAAAGCCAATTTTTTCCTACAACAAAGGAATATATTTTATTTAACTATCATGGTAGTTGAACAATATTGAGAAGGTTCATCCAAGTCAATCCCAAGTAAAAGTAATTATCAACCCAACAAATTAATTTAGAGTGATGAGATCCTTATGATAATCCATAAACCAGATACTCAAGATGTCCATAACCGGGGACACGACTAACCATGATTAGTTTATACACTCTGCAGAGGTTTGCGCACTTTTCCCCACAAGACTCGATCCACTCTGTTGGATTTCTCGCACTACATGGTGTTTGAGAAACGGATGACCGAGACACAATCTTTCAGAAGCACTTGCTCTCTACTCCGGATGGATCGGTACACCTACAATCCCCTACATCTGCTAGTCCACCTCTTCAAGAACTCACGCAACTTACTCAATTATGCCAGAGCCCATAATGGCTTGTGGCTGCACACAGAAGTTTCTAGCATGAATAGCCTTAAGATCTCTTTGAGCCTGGGTGGCGGACCATAGGATGATCACACGGGTACTCCGGAATATCCTAGGACAACACTGGATTCTCCAGGTGCCCACAAGCAATCCACCCAGATGTGTATTAAAGTTGCCACCTTAAGTTAAACCATTAATTAACATCTCACATCTGTCATGGATACGCTCAATCCCAATCCATGTCTATGAGCATAGCATGACAATATAAGCATAACGTAGAAGTAACTCCCAAGGGTTTGATAATAAAATAGGTAATAGGTTCTACCTCATTATCTACTTCCCACACCCACATGTTAAGAGACCCTACTCATGCAATGTGTGAAGGTTGAAACTAATGCATAAAAACTAGGTGATAAAGGGGTATGATCAAAGTGTTACTTGCCTTGCTGACGATCTGCAAATCCTAAAGACTCGTAGTAGCACGCTTCGCACTCCGGGTTTTCTATCACAAAAAAACAATAGGATACATAAGCAATCAAGCAAGGATGCACGGGTAAATCTCAAATAAGAAGATCTAACCAAAAATTTCAACTGAAGAACTCCGATTTGCAAAAAGAAACAAATCAAACGGAGCAACGAAACTCAAACTGCGAAAGAAACAAGATCCGATTACTAATCTGGACTAAAGTCAAATTTTATAGTACCAAAATCTTGTTCAAGTTTGTTAAACAGAAAGAAGGCTTCGAGACGAAGATCTAGGCGCTTGAATCGCCTGATTCCGATAAACGAGCGAAAAGATAAACTAAAACGAAAACCAGGTCAGAAATCGCGATCGAAAATAATCGCGAAAAACCCTGGAAAAAGAAAAACTGATGAACAGGCTAACGAACGAATGTTCGCTGTCTGTGACTAACGGGTGAACGGAGTTCGTTAAAACGAATGTACGGACGAACGTCCGCAACTTAACCGAACCGGAAGAAAAACCGAAACAAAAACTGATCTAATAAAAAAACGGTCTAGGGTTTCTAAAAAAACCGACCGGACGAAAGTCAACGGCGATGGCTGGGTGGAGATCGGCGACGGCGGGCGACGACTCCAGTGGCGGCGAGACGGCGGCATAGCGGCGGTGGCGAGGCGCGGCGGCGGCTTAGGGTTTGGCGGGGCGTGCGGGCGGGGGCTGGCGGCGGGTCGGGGCCTCGCCTCTTAAAGGGCCGGCCGGGTCAGTGTCCCAGGCGGACACGGCCCGGTAAGGCGGTAACTTTTTTTAAAATAATTCCGTGCAAAAAAACAAAGAAAAGAAATACTAAACGGACTCCAAAAATCCTGAAATAAATTTTCCCCGTCCTCTAAAAATACGCCGGACAAGGTGAACACTTATTTGGGCCTCTAATGCGATTTTGAAAAACGCATATTTTTCCTAATTCAAATAAAATAGCGATAAAACGCAAATAAATTAACTTATTTTATTTTAATATTTTTCCTCTAATATCTCATTTATTTTGGAGAAGTCATATTATCTCCTCTCATATATTTTGATATGAAATATTTTTGGAGAGAAAACTAGTTAAAATCAAAGTGATCCTTGTTCCAATATTTGATGAAACTCAAATATGAGAACGAGGGAAAATCCCCAACTCTCTCCAAGGGTCCTTGAGTTGCTTAGGATTCCGAGGATCACAAAACGAAATGCAATAAAATATGATATGCATGAATGACCTATGTATAACATTCCAAATTGAAAATTTGGGATGTTACACACCAAGTCCAGGGCCCATGAGAACCACCATGTAAACACGATACATTCGAGGTGTTCAAAAGTAACAAGTTCCTCTAGGTAATGCCAATCTAATCAGAGAACCTCCCGGTGGGTCATCATCTGCATATGATCTGAATATATCTCTATGCCCGGTCCTAGCCGGATTGGCTAAGGCCATGACTAGCCAAACCCGGTTCCCCGTGGTGGCCCCGTGGGCTGCCATTGCAGCCAACGCTTTTGAGGCACTGACCCAAGTTGTTTATTGAACAATCCATGGGTTGATCACTCCCTATGCAAGTTTTATGTTGGCAAATTTTAGTACCAATTTTGGGTCCTTTTGAAGACTTCAAACCTAGATAAAGGAGTTCAAGGGGAGCCCCATAACTCCCACACATGGTAGGATGCGCTCATCAAGGAACATAATAGCCAGAACAATGGAAACTAGTGTGGCAAGAGTGGAACAAAACACCAGGGCAAAGGCCTGAGCCTTCCGCCCTTAGCCAAGTGTATAGTCAAGTTTAACAATTAAGCACGATAAGATATCCATGTTGTTACATGTAAACACCTACGTCTGCAACTAGCAAAGCTATAAGAAGGATTGAGCAAGCGGTGACATAGTCAATCAATGGTTTGCTAGGTAGTGGAGGTTAAAGGTCGTATCATGTCAATTGGGAGGCTTGAAGACAATGTGGTAGGTAGCGAGAGAAAACTTTAGCATCAAGACACCTAGCAAGTAAAGCTACTAATAGTATCCGAGGTAATGATCATCCTTGCCTATTGTATCCTCAAGTTGATAGTAAGCCAACTCTTCGGAGAGATCGTCGCTCAGTTCCTCGAACTTCGTAACGTTGTCTAACTCTACCGATAAGAACCAAACCAGAAAGAAGCAAATGATGCGGTAAACAAACAAGGCATGGCATAATGCATGAACATCAACTAGCATGGCATGCTAAAGATGCATTTGAATTAATTCACTAGCAAGTTTAATTGGAGTTTGATCAAAGTGAGTTTAATCCAAGTGAAACTCCAAGTGCATTTATTTAATTGAAGTTACTAAAAACAGTGGCAAATGGTGACAGTAATGCATGATCATGTCAAATGCATGTTGTTCATGAAAATTTACCCAAAATGCATTAAACATATACCAAACAAATTCATAGTTTGGAAGTTACGAAATGAAGAAGTTTTAGGGGTTGTTTTTGCAAAACAGGAAGGTTTTGAAACATAGTACATAAACTTAACATTGAAATATTATTTCTTAATTCCTTGGAACTTTCTGATGCAAATATATAAAAAGTTTGCATCATTTGGACAAAGGATAAAAGGATGCAATAAAAACAAAAGAAGGGGGTTTTGAGCAAATTTGAAGTAAACATGAAAATGGTTTGTTCAACTTAAAAAGTCACACCAACAAAATCCTTGCGAGATTCTGGTCAATATTCATATAGCATTTGCTGAATTCCAACCAAGCACGAAGACTTGTGAATTTGACAAAGGTTAGGGGTCTATTTGCAAAAGAGACATGTGTTCGAATTTTTAAAATGTTCAAATGCAAAAACAAATTCCGAATTCATAATGAGTGGAAAATTCTACCCCAAAGTCATTTATAGTTTGTATATGTTGGGTTTTAGAATATCCAGATGTGAATTATTCAAATACAAATATATATGTAAAATACTTTTGGAAATTCAAAAAAGAATTTAAATTAAAAAATAAAACAAAATAAAAAATAAACAAAAATAAAGCCACCTAGGACCCAACTAGCCAATGTGACTACTAGTGGGTCCAAGGTGCTTGCGTGGCAAGCTGACTAGATAGAGACGACGTAGTCACTCACAAGTGGGACCAGGGCCCATTTGTTATGACGAAATTAATTGGCAAAAAGGGCGCTCATGAGGGATTGAACCCGCATCGCCGCGGTGAGAGCACAAGGGTTGATCCACTTGGTTGGCTCGTCGTGATCGAACACACACACACACACACACACAGAGAGAGAGAGAGTTGGGTGTGTTAAGTGTTTGACCCCAAGTATGACAAGGGGGGCCCATGCGTCCGTGATTGTGATGAAAAAGAGCAGTAAATGAGTATGCATATTCTAATCCTAACTATGCAAACGAGATCTGATGGTGGCAGTGCGATTGCGTGTCGATGAATAGAGGAAACAAGGGGGTGCGAGCGGCGAGCAAAGCCCATGGTTGAGGCTCACTGGAGTGAGTTCTCGGGTTCCCCCAGATGCTTGCATGTGTGCACTAGAACAAGTGCATGATTCTACACTCTCGCGCATGTCACATATCTCCAGGCATTGTTGACATAGAGGAGGAAGACAGAGTTCCTCGACACCTCGCCGATGCCTTGTTTCATCGGTGTTCATGTGCTCTCCATGAAGGCGCTCTTGGGTGCTCACGGGTATGGCATGGAGAGGAATAAAGACATAAGGGAATAGTCTTTGTTGGCGGCGGAGGAAGAAAAACCCTAGAGGGTTGGGGCGGACACCAGGGGATGTTTTATAGGGGGGGGGGGTAGGAAGGTGTGGATGGCGTGTGCGCGACCTTAGTGCCATGTGCGCTCGGGGTCCCTCATGTTTTTACCGTGAGAGGGAAAAGGCGAGGAAGATGACTATCGATGTCAAAACTGGCGGATCTCGGGTAGGGGGTCCCGAACTGTGCGTCTAAGGCGGATGGTAACAGGAGGTAGGGGACACGATGTTTTACCCAGGTTCGGGCCCTCTTGATGGAGGTAAAACCCTACGTCCTGCTTGATTTATTCTTGATGATATGGGTATTACAAGAGTTGTTCTACCACGAGATCGGAGAGGCTAAACCCTAGAAGCTAGCCTATGGTATGATTGTATGTTGTCCTACGGACTAAAACCCTCCGGTTTATATAGACACCGGAGAGGGCTAGGGTTACACAAGATCGGTTACAAAGGAGGAGATATACATATCTGTATTGCCTAGCTTGCCTTCCACGTCAAGTAGAGTCCCATCCGGACACGAGACAAAGTCTTCAATCTTTTATCTTCATAGTCCAACAGTCCGGCCAAAGGATATAGTCCGGCTGTCCGGAGACCCCCTAATCCAGGACTCCCTCAGTAGCCCCCGAACCAGGCTTCAATGACGATGAGTCCGACGCGCAGTGTTGTCTTTGGCATTGCAAGGCGAGTTCTTCTCCAATTTTCAAGTGTTTGTAAGCAGTGTCCGGCCCCATAAATGTTGATCCTCTTGGCTTCTGTGCCCAATAAGGGCTATCTCTCATGCGTCGAACGAATACGAGGCACCAGGACATTTTTACATTTGTCCCCCTAGCCAGATAAATAAATTGTCTATTAAAGGGATGGGGATTCTTAGATCCGATCCACACCATCTTCCCCCAGCGAGAATCCATCAGAGCGCGTTTCGGAAAGATCCATTCCAGCATGGCCGACCTCCGCAGCTCCTCCTCCCGCCCCCGTAGCCCTAAGCTCGGTGATTTGGAGAGGTGTTCAGTCCCACACAGTCGATTGGTCGAACTACAGACCAAGGGATTTCTCCCTCCGGCGTATATGGTGCCCGTTCGAGCCGGGCTTGCCACCTATAATGGTGGGGAGCAAGCGGAGAGCTTTCCCTGTCCCTCTATGGGGGAACGGGTCTGCCTTGTTCCTTACTTACTAAGGGGACTCAGATTTCCAATTCATCCGTTCCTCCGCGGGCTCCTAGAGTTCTACGGCCTCCAATTACACAATTTCACCACTGCCTCCATTCTACATATCGCCGGCTATGTTGCTCTCTGCGAGTTGTTCCTGGGCTGCGAGGCTCACTTCAAGCTGTGGAAAAGGCTATTTTGCCTCGTCCCTCGCACACAAAGGGAATCACTTTATCAAGGGGCGGAGCCGAAATATGGCGCATCGCCGATACCGGATACCTGTCCGGTACCCCGAAGAAGTCGTCCGAAGACTGGCCTTCAGAATGGTTTTATATGGAGGACGTTCCCCTTCCGGACCCTGTTCGGCGGGGTCTTCCTAAGTTCAACAATGCTCCTCTGAAGAAGCGCCGAAGTTGGAGCCCACGGAGCCCCCAGGCGGAAGACAACAGAGAAGTCCTCTATCTGATGAACCGGATCAAAGCACTGGCTCAATCAGGATTGACGATAATCGAAGTTATGTCGATTTGCATAAGGCGGGGAGTGCAACCACTTCAATACCGTGGGCACCCCTTGTGGTGTTATAACGGGGCGGATGACGCCACCCGCTGCGGGCGTAAGGGTCCGGACAATGCTGCCGCTTTAGCGAAAATTCTGTCCGAATTGTTCAAGGGTGAGGAAGAGGAGTTCACCCGCATCAAGCCACGGGATGGATTCTCCATGTACAATCCTCCAAGCTGGGTAAGTTATATCTCCCCGCTCCCATTTTTCCCGCATTCTTTGTCATAAGTATTCACCTTGCCAATTTGCTGCAGGAACTGCGAAAAGCCATAAAGGAGGTCAGCAGCCCTTCTCCACAACCAGAGGACCCTGACCAGGCCCTCGACTCTGGACTTGAAGAAGATCCGGTTATCTCCGTGGAGCTAATAGACCAGCAGTTATATCAGTTAAGCTGCAATGATGCCATGGTGGCCATTACGACCGACTATCCCGGACTGCTCCCTGCATCGCATGTAAGAAAAACCAAAAAATCCTAACCCCAAAAACTAGGATCCCCTTTTAAACACTTCACCTACCATATACGCATGGCATTTTTTACAGGGAAGGCATTCGGGACGCCCTGCCGAACCCGCAACAACTCGCCAACAAGAGGCACCGGGGCCGGGTAGGCCAAAAAGGAAGGCGGTCAGGATGGAGACGCTGGCACAAAGGTATAAAAACCCCGCTCCGTGGTTGTCGTCTTTCTCAAAATGTAATGACACCCGTGTTTCTTTAACAGAAAAAACGCTCGCTGGAATATGTCCAGCGATGTTGCCGATCAGGCCTCCACCAGTCGGGCGCCAGGACCAGACATAGAGGCGGAAGCCGATATGGGGCAGGCACCGAATAATCCCCCTACAGAGGATGCGGATAGATTATCCGCTACTAACTCAGAAGTGGAAAGTGCCATGAATCATAGGCGCCGCCGGGCCGTACTCCGCGACGCTTGTTTCTCACCAGAGGCATTTGATGCCTTCAATTTCGGAGAGGCATACCTCCGTGCTGCTCAAGATGGTCTAGCCAGAGCCACGGATCAGTATGTAAAGGATCTATGGGTAAGTAAATCTGGCGATTTATATGTATCGGTAGCCCGTGAGACTTGAAACAGTTAGCAGAACTGATTTAAGGATCATCTCTAATGTGCAGATTCTTACAGAGAAGAATACTAGGCTGTCCCAGGAGCTGGAGGAATGCAAGACCCAACTGCGGGCCGCTGTTGCCGCATTGCAGGAACAGAAAAAGTCTCCCACTGGTAACATTTACTTTAAAGAATGATGGTTACCATATAGTGTGCGGCGTGGGTGCAGATCTAACAATAAATTTTGCAGATGAATCCGGAGAAAATCCAGGGGACCAGCATGTCGTGCGACAGCTAGAGGCTGGCAAACGCGTGCTGACTGAGGTTGGGCGGGAGAAAACAATCTCCAAGACGCCAATGTCAAGCTGAGCGTGGAACTAAAAGACATTCGAGCCCAGCTTGCAGACTCCGAGAAGGAGAAAAAGCGGCTTCGGCGCGGCATTTTCAGTAAGTGCTTGAACGAATCCTTTTAAAGGAGTTCGACAAAGAAGCCGACTAACAGCGTTATGTCTGTAGGTATGCTGATGGGTCGTCCCGCGGAGGAGATGCCCGGGTTTGCGGGTGATCTTCTGTTCGAGCTGTCACATCTGCACGAACAAGTTCAGCAGGTGATGCAGGGTGTTGCCCAGGCCCTGTGGCCGTCCATCTCCCTGCCAGAGGGCGTTACAGAGCTTGCGGAGAAGCTCAAGGGAGCACGGCGGCGCTTCCGATTATGGAAGATATCAGCCTGCCGACAGGGTGCCAGAGAAGCCTGGGCCATGGTGAAGACACGGTATACCAAGGCAGACCCAAATCACATGGCCGAGGTCGGACCTGTGGGGCCCGACGGAAAAGAGATCCCCGTTAGCTTAGTTTATGGGCAAGTAGAATTAGCCGCAAAGTATTCCCAACAGGATTGTAAGCTAGGCCACCTATTGGATGGTATAGAAGAGGAATTTAGTCAGTCTGCATGACTATGTAATTAAAGTGACATGTATAATGCCTTCTAGCCGGATTGTAGATCATTTGTCGTTGCGGACCTTTTCGCTTCAACCTCCGGGCCCAATAGTCCGGAGTGTATCCGAATACCCGCTCAGTTATATAAGAACCAGGGTATGCGTGGAGACCAGGCGTAGGGGTCATTAGTGCTTTATCAGACAAGTGCCCAACTAGTAGTGTTATATTACATGGGTAGTAAGAAACATCTTCCAGGGAGAATAGTTCCGTTAAGGGTTCCTTTCCCTGGGTAAGCATGCCCTAAAGTGCATGTCCGGACTGCGATAGGAAACGCAGGAAAAACATCTGGGGGCAGATATGGACAATAAAATAAAAATCATCTTTTGTTCACCGACCGAATATTTCCTTAAGAACGCTAGCTTTCGGCTTCACCCAGTCTGAGGTACACATCCGGCTGACCCGGCAGTAACAATCGCAGAGGTGCTCCCCTTATGCTCTAGCCGAATTAACGGGAACGTAGGGCATAAATACAAGAGCCAGGTAACCCAGCTTGGCCAAAACTTAAGTCATATCGATGCATATAATGGTGAAAAAAGGTACATGCGGAAGTATAACACATGTGTGGGGCACGAGGCCCAGATAAATAATTTAAGCTTCTATGAAAGAAGCCCCCAGGTATGAAGAGTGTGGCTAGCGCATCTGTAATGTGCAGGCGAGGCACGAGGTGACCCTTGAAGGCCTAGAGAAATAATAAAAGAAAGAAAGAAAGAAAGAGAACAAAACAGATAATGTATATGCAGAAAATGGACAAAGGGAGGGGACTAACATAGAGTCCGGTGAGGCGTAGAATCTTCGGAGCCTGGCCGCGTTCCATGGGTTCGGTTCGAGTCGACTAGTCGATGCATCCCGCAGTCGGTACGCTCCACTGGTTAGAACTTGGTCAATAATGAAGCGACCTTCCCATTTGGGCTCGAGCTTGTTCTTTTTCTTATCCGGCAGGCATAGAACTAGTTCGCCAACGTTATAAGTTTTGGCCTGTACTTCTCTGCTTTGGTATCTGCGAGCCTGTTGCTGATAAAATGCGGAACGGGCTTTGGCTACGTCGCGCTCCTCCTCCAGGGTGTCCAAACTGTCCTGCCGATCGAGCTCGGCTTCTCTTTCTTCGTACATGCGCACTCGAGGTGAGTCATGAATTATGTCACACGGCAAGACTGCCTCTGCGCCGTACACCATAAAGAAGGGTGTATATCCGGTACTACGATTCGGCGTGGTCCGCAGCCCCCAAAGTACGGAGTCGAGCTCCTCTACCCAGTGCGTGTTAGACTCCGTTAAGGAGCGCACTAATCTGAGTTTAATGCCGCTCATTATAAGACCGTTTGCTCGCTTGACTTGACCGTTGGTTTATGGGTGATAGACTGAAGCATAATCGAGCTTGATGCCCATTTTGCTGCACCAGAGTTTTACCTCGTCGGCCGTGAAGTTTGTGCCATTATCAGTGATGATGCTGTGAGGGACGCCATAACGGTGTACAACCCCGGATATGAAGTCTATCACCGGTCCGGATTCGGCTGTTTTAACAGGTTTGGCCTCTATCCATTTGGTGAATTTATCCACCATGACCAATAAGTATTTTTTCTTGTGGGTTCCCCCTTTAAGGGGTCCAACCATGTCAAGCCCCCAGACCGCAAAGGTCCATGTAATGGGGATTGTTTGGAGGGCGGTGGGTGGCATGTGACTTTGATTTGCAAAGAGCTGGCAACCGGCACAGCGTTGGACCAAGTCCTGTGCATCTGCCCGGGCCGTTGGCCAATAGAATCCTGTACGGAAGGCCTTGCTTACAAGAGCCCGGGTTGCGGCGTGATGGCCGCCGAGTCCGGCGTGAATTTCTGCCAAAAGATTCCGCCCTTCCTCTTCGGAGATGCACCTTTGAAGGACTCCGGTAGTGCTTTTTTGTATAATTCTCCCTCATGGACCCTGTAGGCCTTGGATCACCGCACTATGCAGCGTGCCTCATTTTGGTCCTTCGGAAGTTCCTATCTAGTTAGGTAGGCCAGGAATGGTTTTGTCCACGGGGCAATAATAGCCATTATTTCGTGGGCTGAAGGTGTTATTTTGGTGGCGGAGCCTCCGATTGTGCCAGAGAGTTCGGTATCGGGTATTTTGGCCGGGTCCGGACTGTTGTTGCCGGTGTCCCCTTCCCATACTACGGATAGCTTGAACAACCTTTCCAAAAATATGTTGGGGGGACCGCGTCACGTTTTGCGCCGATGCGGGCGAGGATATCCGCCGCCTGATTGTTTTCCCGAGCCACATGGTGAAATTCGAGCCCCTCGAACAGAGCTGACATTTTTAGGATGGCATTTCGATAGGCTGCCATTATCGGATCCTTGGTGTCAAAGTCTCCATTTATTTGGGATATTGCAAGGTTTAAATCCGCACGCACCTCCAGGCGTTGAATGCCCATGGAGACTGCCATCCGAAGACCATGCAACAGAGCTTCGTATTCGGCTGCATTGTTGGAGTCTGTATACAATATTTGCAATACGTATTGAACGTTATCTCCGGTTGGGGACGCCAGGATGACGCCAGCCCCTAGACCAGCCAGCATTTTAGAACCATCGAAGTGCATGATCCAATTGGAGTATGCGCCGTACTCTTTAGGGAGTTCGGTCTCCGTCCATTCGGTGACGAAGTCGGCCAATACTTGTGACTTAATGGCTCATCGAGGTTTGTATGTTATGTCGAACGGGAGGAGCTCAATGACCCATTTGGCAATCCGGCCCGTAGTGTCGCGGTTGTTTATAATATCATTAAGTGGCACTTCCGAGGCTACTGTAATCGAACACTCTTGAAAGTAGTGTCACAGCTTCCGCGATGCCATGAATACCACATATGCTATCTTTTGGTAATGCGGGTACCGTTGATTTGCATGGAGTGAGGACAGTGGATACATATTATACCGGCTTCTGAAGAGGGAATTTATGTCCGTCCGCTTCCCGTTCAACAACAAGCACCGCGCTTACAACTTGATGAGTTGCCGCAATGTACAACTGCATTGGTTCGCCGATGTTTGGCGCAGCCAGGATTGGGTTGGTTGCCAAGATGGCCTTTATTTCTTCCAATCCGGCTGTGGCCGCGTCTGTCCACCCAAAGTGTTCGGTGCGCCGAAGGAGGCGATAAAGGGGTAAAGCTGTTTCTCTTAAGCGGGAGATAAAGCGGCTTAGAGCCGCCACACATCCAGTTAACTTCTGGGTTTGTTTGAGGTCTGTTGGGGTAGCCAACTGTGACAAAGCTCGGATTTTGGCCGGATTAGCTTCAATACCTCTGCTGGAGACGATGAAACCCAGGAGCTTTCCGGCTGGTACGCTGAAGACGCATTTTGCCGGATTGAGCTTGATGTCGTATGTTCGGAGGTTGTCGAATGTGAGCCTTAAGTCGTCTATCAAAGAGTCGACGTGTTTGGTTTTGACGACTAGATCGTCTACGTATGCCTCTACTGTTTTGCCGATTTCTTTCTCCAGACATGTATGAATCATGCGCTGATATGTTGCGCCGGCGTTTTTGAGCCCAGAAGGCATTGTGTTAAAACAGAAGGGACCGTATGGTGTGATGAATGCCGTTGCGGCTTGGTCGGACTCCGCCATCTTGATTTGGTGGTAGCCGAAGTATGCGTCGAGGAAACACAATGACTCGTGTCCTGCGGTAGCATCAATGATTTGATCGATGCGTGGGAGGGGGAAGGGATCCTTTAGGCAAGCTTTATTGAGGTCTTTGAAATCGACACAAAGGCGCCAGGATTTTTCCTTCTTTGGTACCATCACCAGGTTTGCTAGCCAGTCCGGGTGTTTTATTTCTCTGATGAATCCGGCCTCCAATAACTTGGCTAGTTCCTCTCCCATGGCATATCTCTTAGGTTCGGAAAAACGCCGAAGAGCTTGCTTGACCGGCTTGAATCCCTTTAGGATATTGAGGTTATGCTCGGCCAGCCTGCTTGGGATTCCTGGCATGTCTGAGGGATGCCAGGCGAATATGTCCCAGTTCTCGCGCATGAGCTCTCGTAGTGCGGCGTCCACAGCGGGGTTTAACTGTCCCCGATGGAGGCTGTTTTTGTAGGGTCCGTTGGGTGGACTTGGAATTTGACTATTTCATCCGTTGGTTTAAAAGAGGTGGACTTGGATCTCTTGTCGAGTATCACGTCGTCCCTGTCCACGATTGGACTGAGGACCAGTGCGGCTGGTGCTCGGGATGTTCGGAATTTAGGTTCGTCACTGGCATTGAAGGTAATAGCCGTGTCACTCATTGGATTTATTGCTGCTACGCGGCCGATTTCGGCCATGCTGCGGAGTGTTCGCTTGCGCCTATTATTTGACGCCAAGGTCTCAAACACTGTTAACACCGTATTGTTATCCACGGGATGGTGCTCTGTGGTATTTGGGATAAGAAGATCATCACCACTTTTGGCCACCTGCCGGAGTATCCAACATGCTCTAAGGCTGTGCGTTGGTATTGTATCCGTTGTACTATGAATTTTGCAGGGTCCGTTGAGCCATCCCTCCAGTACGGTTCCATGCCCTGTAGAGGGTTTTTGCTTTTTGGTAGTTGACCCGGGTGTATTGTGATAATGCACCCTTTTATTTCGGACTGGGTTTGTATTCAGGGCCGGATTATCCCAAAAGTTTATTTCGGTTTTCCACGCACTTTCCATCGCACAGTACTTTCGTACTATGGATGCCAAGTCAGCGAAGTGTGTTATCTCTTGGCGATTTATGGCGTTAAGGATTCCCTTGTCCGTGCAATTATTGCAGAAAAATAGGATTGCATCTTCCTCGCGACAGTCCTTAACCTTGTTCATCGCAAGGAGGAATCTGGCCCAATAGTGATGTACTGTTTCCTGGGGCTCTTGCCTGATGTGGGAAAGATCGCTTATGTTTGGGTGGGTGGGTGGAATTGAATCCGAACCCCTACCCGATCTGGGATCCAGGGGCCGAGGACTTTCCAATTTTGGAAGTTCTGGTTCCGGGATGTTACCCGATAATCCTGGCCCGCTGCCTGATTCTAAGTTCAGGGATTTGATGTTGTCCTCCCGCGAACGGGCGTCCGGCTCGGAGAGCTCGGGAATCTGGACATAGTTGGTCCTCAAGATAGAGGAAAGGTCGCCGCATTGTTCTTCCACCACTGCAATATGATGGGTGACCGGTGGAGAGTTAATCTCCCTTTGATCGGGTTTAAGCCCAATCCGATCATAGTCCGTAGCGACTCCCAAGGCGGCGATGCGATCCAAGAGATCGTTTAAGGAGGCGAGCTCCATTGGATCCATCTGTTCGGCGAGTGCCGATTTGACGTGGAGGTTTTTTTCCCGAGAAGTCATCGTCGGCGCGGCGGCCGAACAGGCGGTCATGATGAAACCGCCTAGCCGGAGAGTTTGGCCGACAGCCAAAGCTCCTCCAGCAGTAGTACCGTCTCTAAAGACGAGAGGAGACATCCTTCCTTCTAGCGACGGCACAGAGGAACTCTCAATGAAAGCACCAATGTCGGTGTCAAAACCGGCGGATCTCGGGTAGGGAGTCCCGAACTGTGCGTCTAAGGCGGATGGTAACAGGAGGCAGGGGACACGATGTTTTACCCAGGTTTGTGCCCTCTTGATGGAGGTAAAACCCTACGTCCTGCTTGATTTATTCTTGATGATATGGGTATTACAAGAGTTGATCTACCACGAGATCGGAGAGGCTAAACCCTAGAAGCTAGCCTATGGTATGATTGTATGTTGTCCTACGGACTAAAACCCTCCGATTTATATAGACACCGGAGAGGGCTAGGGTTACACAAGGTTGGTTACAAAGGAGGAGATATACATATCCGTATTGCCTAGCTTGCCTTCTACGTCAAGTAGAGTCCCATCCGGACACGAGACGGAGTCTTCAATCTTTTATCTTCATAGTCCAACAGTCCGGCCAAAGGATATAGTCCGGCTGTCCGGAGACCCCCTAATCCAGGAATCCCTCAATGACGATGTACTGCTTCTGTACATTTAAGCTAGGTTGTGCCAGCGCATGGTAAAACGAGCGAGAGAGGGAGGGAGGTTTAGGTGGGCCGCAACGCTGGGTTTACTTTCTCTATGTTCTCTTTTCTTTTTCTATTTAAAATAAATTGAAACTATGAAGAAAATCACAAAGGGATTTAAGTGGAATTTTGAAGGTAAAGACATATTTCTAGAACCCTTGAAATATGTCTGGTTTTACAAAAGTGGTTTGGGGATTTTTGTGGAAACTTTAAATCCAAACAAGTTTGAATAAATTTCAAACTGTTTGAATTTGAAACCAATTCAGATGAGCTCCAAATTGGCTCAAATTTTAGGAGGTGTTTCAAGGTAGTGGAATGGATTTATGGGGAAAATGGAACATTTAATTTGCAATTAAGATGTATCCCAAATTTCGGAAGCCTTTAAAGAGAGAAGTGGAAAGTGGGAAAAGGTAAAATGGAAAGTTCTCAAGTGACTTCCTAGAAGTGCTCAAGATTTCAAATTGATGTGAACTTATTAATGCCATCAAAAGAAACATAAAAAACCCCATACATAAGCATCCATGGCATAATTATATATTACAAATAGGTCCACAAGGTACGTTTTGGGTTGGAGCTGTTATAAAGGAGAAAGCGGGTGTGGAGGCTGGCGACCCACGCCTAAGGAGGGCGTCGGGCCGGGATGGGGAAAGGGCTCGGGCGGGGATGGGGGGTGCCGCCACCGATGCAGTCACCGCCATGGCCGGCAGGAAATATTGTCGCCGTAATATTTCACCATGATGTAACTCGGCCATCAACACCAAGTGGTGCAATAATCCCCAAGAAAGTAACTTGTTTTACGTTGGTTATTTGGCTGAATATGCTCTATGTGTTGGTCATTTGACCAGATATGCAACTTGTTGATCATGTCCTCCTTTGCTATCCTTCCCATGAACATTGTACATGAATGTGGAGACGAAGAAATTTCATCCTCATGCATTGTTTGTTGAAGTTGAATGTGCAGCCCAAGTGGCTACTATCCATTGCCCATGTTGTCAAGACCGCTGGCATCGGCAATGAAGATGAAGATGGTGATCCAACCGACCCAAAAATAGTAAAGCCGACCAAGAAGGTTGGAAGGGGGATCCATAGGAGGAAGTGAGAAGGAGAAGGAGAAGTGAGAAGTAGCAACAACCAAGATGATGGAGAAGTTCAAAGGCATCATGGGCAAGAAGGAGGAGGTTTGTGCCAAGCACCATGACATCAAGGAGGAAAAGAGGGTGATGAGTTTTGACATCTTCATGGAGGCAACAAAGAAGAAGATCACCCTTGAAGAGCAAAATACCAAGCTCGAAGAGAGGAGGGTTGCGCTCATGACCTCTTTGGAGGAAACTAAGATGTTGACCATGAAGATGGACGAGTTGGATCCCAATGCGGAAAATATCGTGCATGTCATTCATGCAAAGATGTTGAAGCGCTTGGCAGCAGAGATGGCAGATGCGGAAGTCGACGACGAGCCGGCGATGGAGTAATGATGGACGAGGTACAATCATCTGGTCTAGTAGGGCACAGTTAACACAAACAGACTGGAACTTTTCTGATCGGGCGCTTGTAAAAACTAATGAACATCCACCGTTTTTTGGTTGTGAAGCATATGTATGCACTTTTATTTGCTCATCAAATTTGTACTGGTCATTATTGTACTTCAAATGTATATGGACAGTGCCGGACTTGGATGAACATTTGGGGATGGCGTTGGATGGCTGCCTCCCTTATCCGTGTAGTTGGACTCGTCTGCAGATGGATAATGACTCCCGATTTGGGGGGGGGGCATAGGATATGTCCTTATCTTAAATTTTCCTCATAAACGTTTTGCGGAATATTCATAATTTTTCTTATGTTCATACATATATTGTACAACTTGGTGGTCAAGGTGACATCTAAATACCATGCCAGTGTCCAAAACGTTAGTTGGTTGTGAACTAAAGGAAGAAAGGGCCCCTAGTATCCATATGAAACTAATCCTAGACACACTTACTTTAGAAATTTACCCGCTAGTATTGTAAGATATAAAAAATGCAATGTACATCACAATAGTTCAATGTTGTTGCATTGGAGATGTGTCTATGTAGTCGTTCTTCAAAACATTCAAATATTATAGCACAGTTTGATGGTCAAGATGGCATCTGAAGACCAATGTCCAAAATATTAGCTTCTTGTGAACCGCAGATAGAAAGGACCACCTTGCATCTGCATGAGACTAATCTCTAGACACACCTATGCTAGCAAGTTTGCTCACTAGTAATGCAAGAGATACATATGCCACATACCTCACGATAATTCATTGTACCTCATTGGGGATGTGTCTATCTAGTCGTCCTTCGAAACATTCAAATATTACAGTAAAATTTGGTGGTGAAGGTCACATTTGAAGACCTTGTGAATGCCCAAAACGCTAGTTTATTTTAAACCGGAGGTAGAGTAAGGATCCTCCCAGCGTCTACATGCGACTAATCCCTAGACACAGTTATGTTAGTGGTTTGCTCCCTAGTATTGCAAGAGATAGAGATGCCACGTGCCTCATGAAAATTCACTGTTGCCTCATTGGAGATATGTCCATATAGTCGTTCTTCAAAACGTTCAAATATTATGGTACAATTTGGTGGTCAAGGTCATAGTTGAAGACCTTTTTAAATCCTAAAATGTTAGTTTCTTGTCAACCATAGGTAGAATGGACCCCTAGCATGTGCATGAGACTAATCCTAGACATACTTAAGTTAGCGCTTTCACTACTAGGAAATACCTTATAGGTAGAGGCATAACAGGAGAGCGTGGCTAAAGGGTCGCACTACTGCTACTTGGCAGTAGCGCGGGCCAAAGAAAAGTGCTCTAGGTGTGCATTAGTAGTAGCGCTGGCCCACTACACTCGTGATACTACTAAGTGGGCCCCACAGTGCCCCCATGGGCTGGCCATAGTAGCATGCAGGTTACTAGGCCTGCGCTACTGCCTAGTAGCGCGGGCCTAATAACCCGCGCTACTAATGTGGCCAGCTCGTCCCCAGCTCCCCTACCCACTTAGAAGCAACGTGGGCCCGTATCCCATGCTATAGCTAATGGGCTTAGCAGTAGTGGGGGCCCACATCCCACACTGCTACTAAGCCCATCTTATCATATTCGCTCGGGTGCCCTCACTCTCCCTCTCCACTCTCTCCTCCGCACCGGCCCTCCCCACGCTTGCCCGCCATCGCCATCACTCACCGCCGCTGACACTCGTGTGAAGGAAATATGCCCTAGAGGCAATAATAAAGTTGTTATTTATATTTCCTTATATCACGATAAATGTTTATTATTCATACTAGAATTGTATTAACCGGAAACTCAGTACATGTGTGAATACATAGACAAACAGAGTGTCACTAGTATGCCTCTACTTGACTAGCTTGTTAATCAAAGATGGTTAAGTTTCCCAGCCATAGACATGAGTTGTCATTTGATGAACGGGATCACATCATTAGAAAATTATGTGATTTACATGACCCATCCGTTAGCTTAGCACTATGATCGTTTAGTTAATTGCTATTGCTTTCTTCATGACTTATACATGTTCCTATGACTATGAGATTATGCAACTCCCGAATACCGTAGGAACACCTAGTGTGCTATCAAACGTCACAATGTAACTAGGTGATAATAAAGATGCTCTACAGGTGTCTCTAATGATGTTTGTTGAGTTGGCATAGATCGAGATTAGGATTTGTCACTCCGATTGTCGGAGAGGTATCTCTGGGCCCTCTCGGTAATGCACATCACTATAAACCTTGCAAGCAATGTGACTAATGAGTTAGTTGTGTGATGTTGCATTATGGAACGAGTAAAGAGACTTGCCGGTAACGATATTGAACTAGGTATGATGATACCAACGATCGAATCTCGGGCAAGTAACATACCGATGACAAAGGGAACAACATATGTTGTTATGCGGTTTGACCGATAAAGATCTTCGTAGAATATGTAGGAATCAATATGAGCATCCAGGTTCCACTATTGGTTATTGACCGGAGATGAGTCTCGGTCATGTCTACATAGTTCTCGAACCCGTAGGGTCCGTGTTCTTAACGTTCGATGACAATATGTATTGTGAGTTATGAGATTTGATGTGTTGAAGGTTGTTCGGAGTCTCGGGTGTGATCACGGATATGATGAGGAGTCTCGAAATGGTCGAGACATAAAGATTGATATATTGGAAGGTTATGTTTGGACACCGGAAAGGTTTCGGATAGGTTCGGGCATTTTCCGGAGTACCGGGGGGTTACGGAAACCCCCAGGGGGTTAATGGGCCTTCATGGGCCCTAGTGGAAGAGAGGAGGAGGCGGCCAAGTGGAGGCGTGCGCCCCTAAGCCCAATCCAAATTGGGGTAGGGTTTGGGGGGGCTTTCCTTCTCGCCCTCTTCCTTTTCCTTCTTCTCCTACTCCAACTAGGAAAGGGGGAAACCTACTCCTACTAGGAGTAGGAATCCCCCCTTAGGGCGCGCCCCATGAGGCCGGCCCTCCTCCTCCTCCCCTCCTTTATATACGGGGGAGGGGGCCCATAGACACACAAGTTGGTGTTTAGCCGTGTGCGGTGCCCCCCTCCACAGTTTTCCACCTCTGTCATATTGTCGTAGTGCTTAGGCGAAGCCCTGCGTCGGTAACTTCATCATCACCGTCACCACGTCGTCGTGCTGATGAAACTCTCCCTCGGCCTCAGCTGGATCTAGAGTTTGAGGGACGTCACCGATCTGAACGTGTGCAGATTGCGGAGGTGTCGTGTGTTCGGTACTTGATTGATTGGAGCGCGAAGACGTTCGACTACATCATCCACGTTACTTAACGCTTCCGCTTTCGGTCTACGAGGGTACGTGGACACACTCTCCCCACTCGTTGCTATGCTTCTCCTAGATAGATCTTGCGTGATCATAGGAATTTTTTTGAAATACTACGTTCCCCAACATCCTGCTCATCCTCCACCAAGGTAGCTCCTCACTCCTCCTTCCACCTCCCTCCCTCCCTACCTCATGCCTCGTCCCTCCCCCTCCCTCCTGCCTCGTCCGTCCTCCTCCTCCCTCCACACCTCGCTCCCTCCCTACACCTCCCCCCTTCT
>NC_041388.1:400004058-400020692 GCF_002162155.2 Triticum dicoccoides | reverse complement strand
TTCTCCCTCCCCCCGCTTCGTCCCTCCCTCCACCTCCCTTTGTTTTTGAATGTAGGCTTATTCTAGTAATGTAGTAATAGCAATTATTAGTAAACAAGTTTAGTAATAGAAAATTTTAGGTATTGAAATGTTATATGAGAAATTTTAAGGTATCAAATTTAGTAATAGAAATTTTTAGTAAAAAAATAGGTATAGAAATTTTAGTAAAAAATAGTAATAGAAAATTTTAGGTAAAGAAAATTTTCAATATAGAAATGTATTGGAATGCTATATGAGAAATTTTTAGCTATAAATTTTAGTAATAGAAATTTGTAGTAAAAAATCCAGGTATAGAAATTTTAGTAATATAAATGTTTAGTTATAGAATTTTTTAATATAGAAATGTATTGGAATGCTATATGGGAAATTTTTAGGTATAAAATTTAGTAATAGAAATTTTTGTTAAGAAAATTTAGGTATAGAAATTTTTAGTCATTTCTTTTTCATTATAGAAATGTATTGGACAATTTAATCATTTTTATGTTTTATCACTTTGTCATCAAAGAGTGCTATATAAGATTTGATGATCTAAATGTTTTACTCGCTGGAATATGCAGGCTTTGTAGTGTCACGTCTCCCTGGAGTGATCTTCATCGGAGCTTCCTCTACTTCCTCTACACCCGAGTCGAGCTAAAAGTTCACCTCCTCCTTCTCTTCTCCTCAGACATGTGTATGGTGATATTTGGACATGTATTGGTTGTCTCTTTGGACATGTGGCCTATGTTTGCACCGAGCACCTCTGAGTGGCCTATGTTTTGCTGGAATGTTGATTCATCTCTGTTCCAGAAAATTTCACGCGCTCGATATGTCCTATTTTAGCAAAGGTCATGCCGGAATTTTCCATGGATTTTAGCATCACTTGTGCTATAAAGTAGGAAATAATGAGTGCCTGTGATTGCTACCTCTTGAGCATGCATTGGTTTTCCCTTGAAGAGGAAAGGGTGATGCAGCAAAGTAGCGTAAGTATTTCCCTCAGTTTTTGAGAACCAAGGTATCAATCCAGTAGGAGACTACATGCAAGTCGCCTAGTACCTGCACAAACAAATAAGAACCTTGCAACCAATGCGATAAAGGGGTTGTCAATCCCTTCATGGCCACTTGCAAAAGTGAGATCTGATAAAGATAATAAGATAAATATTTTTGGTATTTTTGTTGTATAGATTGGAAAGTAAAGATTGCAAAATAAATAGTAAACTAGAATTGTAGATCGGAAACTTATATGATGTAAAGTAGACCCGGGGGCCATAGGTTTCACTAGTGGCTTCACTCAAGATAGCATATATTACGGTGGGTGAACAAATTACTGCCGAGCAATTGATAGAAAAGCGCATAGTTATGAGAATATCTAGGCATGATCATGAACATAGGCATCATGTCCGTGTCTAGTAGACCGAAACGATTCTGCATCTACTACTATTACTCCACACATCGACCTCTATCCAGCATGCATCTAGAGTACTAAGTTCATAAGAAAAGAGTAACGCATTAGGCAAGATGACATGATGTAGAGGGATAAACTCAAGCAATATGGTATAAACCCCATCTTTTTATCCTCGATGGCAACAATACAGTACGTGCCTTGCTGCCCCTGCTGTCACTGGGAAAGGACACCGCAGGATTGAACCCAAAGCTAAGCACTTCTCCCATTGCAAGAAAGATCAATCTAGTAGGCCAAACCAAAGTGATAATTCGAAGAGACTTGCAAATATATCATATCATGCATATAAGAATTCAGAGAAGAATCAAATATTGTTCATAGATAATCTTGATCATAAACCCACAATTCACTGGATCTTGACAAACACACCGCAAAAAGAATCACATCGAATAAATCTCCAAGAACATCGAGGAGAACTTTGTATTGAGGTCCAAAGAGATAAGAAGCCATCTAGCTAATAATTATGGACCCGAAGGTCTATGGTAAACTACTCACACATCATCGGAGAGTCTATGGTGTTGATGTAGAAGCCCTCCATGCTCGAATCCCCTCCGGCAGATCACCGGAAAAGGTCCCAGATGGGATCTCACGGGTACAAAAGGTTGCGGCGGTGGAAAAGTGGTTTCATGGCTCCCCTGGATGTTTTCAGGGTATAAGAGTATATATAGGCGAAGGAAGTAGGTCGGTGGAGCTACGAGGGGCCCACGAGGGTGGGGGCGTGCCGCCCTACCTCGTGACTGCCTCGTTGCTTCCTTGACCTCCACTCCAAGTCTCCCGGATTACGTTTGTTCCAAAAAAGATCCTCGCGAAGGTTTTGTTCCGTCTGGATTCCGCTTGATATTCCTTTTCTGCGAAACACTGAAATAGGCAAAAAAAACAGCAATTTGCATTGGGCCTTCGATTAATAGGTTAGCCCCAAAAATAATATAAAATTGCATAATAAATCCCATTAAACATCCAAAACAGATAATATAAAGCATGGAACAATAAAAAATTATAGATACGTTGGAGACGTATCAAGCATCCCCAAGCTTAATTCCTGCTTGTCCTCGAGTAGGTAAATGATAAAAACAAATTTTTTGATGTGGAATGCTACCTTACATAATTTTCAATGTAATTCTCTTTATTGTGGCATGAATGTTTAGATCCAAAATATTCTAGACAAAAGTTTAATATTGAAATAAAAATAATAATACTTCAAGCATGCTAACCAAGCAATTATGTCTTATCAAAATAACATATCCAAAGAAAGCTTATCCCTACAAAATCATATAGTTTGGCCATGCTTCATTTTCGTCACACAAAATGCTCCCATCATGCACAACCCCGATGACAAGCCAAGCAATTGTTTGATACTTAGCCTTTTCAAACTCTTTCAACTTTCACGCAATATATGAGCGCGAGCCATGGACATAGCACTATGGGTGGAATAGAATATGATGATGGAGGTTGTGTGAGAATACAAAAAGGGATAAAGTCTCACATTGACGCGGCTAATCAACGGGCTATGGAGATGCCCATCAATTGATGTCAATGCAAGGAGTAGGGATTGCCATGCAACGGATGCACTAGAGCTATAAATATATGAAATATCAACAAAAGAAACTAAGTGGGTGTGCATCCAACTTGCTTGATCACGAAGGGGCATTTGAGGAAGCCCATCATTGGAATATACAAGCCCAAGTTCTATAATGAAAAATTCCCACTAGTATATGAAAGTGACAAAATAAGAGACTCTCTATCATGAAGATCATGGTGCTACTTTGAAGCACAAGTGTGGAAAAAGGATAGTAACATTGCCCCTTCTCTCTTTTTCTCTCATTTTTTATTTGGGCCTTTTTCTCTTTTTTATGGCCTCTTTTTTCGTCCTGAATCTCATCCCGACTTGTGGGGGAATCATAGTCACCATCATCCTTTCCTCCATGGGACAATGCTCTGATAATGAAAATCATCACACTCTTATTTTCTTACAACTCAAGAATTACAACTTGATACTTAGAACAAAATATGACTCTATGTGAATGCCTCCGGCGGTGTACCGGGATATGCAATGAATCAAGAGTGACATGTATGAAATAATTATGAAGGTGGCTTTGCCACAAATACGATTTCAACTACATGATCATGCAAAGCAATATGAGAATGATGGAGCGTGTCATAATAAACAGAATGGTTGAAAGTTGCATGGCAATATATCTCGGAATGGCTATGGAAATGCCATAATAGGTAGGTATGGTGGCTATTTTGAGGAAGATATAAGGAGGCTTATGTGTGATAGAGCGTATCATATCACGGGGTTTGGATGCATCGGCGAAGTTTGCACCAACTCTTGAGGTGAGAAAGGGCAATGCACGGTACCGAAGAGACTAGCAATGATGGAAGGGTGAAAGTGCGTATAATCCATGGACTCAACATTACTCATAAAGAACTCACATACTTATTACAAACATCTAAAAGTCATCAAAACTAAGCACTACACGCATGCTCCTAGGGGGGTAGATTGGTAGGAAAATACCATTGCTCGTTCCCGACCGCCACTCATAAGGAAAGCAATCAAAGAACATCTCATGCTTCAAATTTGTCACACAACGTTTACCATACGTGCATGCTACGGGACTTGCCAACTTCAACACAAGTATTTCTCAATTCCACAATTACTCAACTAGCACAACTCTAATATTACCACCTTTATATCTCAAAACAATTATCAAGTATCAAGCTTCTCATAGTATTTAATGCACTCTATATGAAAGTTTTTATTATACCCATCCTGGATGCCTATCATATTAGGACTAATTTTATAGCCAAAGAAAATTACCATGCTGTTCTAAAAGACTCTCAAAATAATATAAGTGAAGCATGAGAGATCAATAATTTCTAGAAAATAAAACCACCACCGTGCTCTAAAAAGGTATAAATGAAGCACTAGAGCAAAATTATCTAGCTCAAAAGATATAAGTGAAGCACATAGAGTATTCTAATAAATTCTGATTCATGTGTGTCTCTCCCAAAGGTGTGTATAGAAAGGATGATTGTGGTAAACTAAAAAGCACAGACTCAAATCATACAAGACGCTCCAAGAAAAACACATATCATGTGGTGAATAAAAATATAGCCTCAAGTAAAGTTACCGATAGATGAAGACGAAAGAGGGGATGCCTTCCGGGGCATCCCCAAGCTTAGGCTTGTTTGTCCTTGAGTTTTACCTTGGGGTGCCTTGGGCATCCCCAATCTTAGGCTCTTTCCACTCCTTATTCCAAAATCCATCAAATCTTTACCCAAAAACTTGAAAACTTCACAACACAAAACTCAACAGAAAATCTCATGAGCTCCGTTAGTATAAGAAAACAAACCACCACTTTAATGTACTGCAATGAACTCATTATTTATTTATATTGTTGTTAAACCTACTGTATTCCAACTTATCTATGGTTCATACCCCCAAATACTAGCCATAGATTCATCAAAATAAGCAAACAACACACTAAAAACAGAATATGTCAAAAACAGAACAATCTGTAGCAATCTGGGAGTTCTGAATACTTCTGTAACTCCAAAAATCCTAAAAAATTAGGACGTCCTAAATATTTGTATATTGATCAACTGCAGTTGGAATTGGTATTTTATCTCTCTCTGGTTAAAAATGAAAATAATTCTCGTGAACACATACTTTCTGCTTTTTTCAGCAAGATCAAATAACAATCATTCAAGAAGATCCCAAAGGCTTTACTTGGCACAAACACTAATTAAAACATAAAAAACACAATCATAACAGAGGATATATGATTTATTTATTACTAAACAGGAACAAAAAGCAAGGAACAAAAATAAAATTGGGTTGCCTCCCAACAAGCGCTATCGTTTAACGCCCCTAGCTAGGCATTGATAATTTCAATGATGCTCACATTAAAGACAAGAATTGAAGCACAAAGAGAGCATCATGAAACACGTGACAAACACATCTAAGTATAACATACTTCCTATGCATAGGCATCTTATAGGCAAACAAATTATCATAGCAAGCAAAAACTAGCATATGCAAGGAAGCAGAAAGAAACAATAGCAATCTCAACATAACGAGAGGTAATTTAGTAACATGAAAATTTCTACAATCATATTTTCCTCTCTCATAATAATTACATGTGGGATCATAAGCAAATTCAACAAAATAGCTATCACATAAAATATTTTCAACACGATCCACATTCATGCAAAGTTGACACTCTTCCAAAATAGTGGGATTAACATTAACTAAAGTCACGACCTCTCCAAACCCATTTTTATCGAAAATTGCATAGGATTGAACATTCTCCAAATACGTGGGATCTAAAGTTGACACTCTTCCAAACCCACTTTCAATATTGCAAACATTATTATCAATCTTATACTCCCTCCGTTCCTAAGTATTTGTCTTTCTAGAGATTTCAACAAGTGACTACATACGGAGCAAAATGAATGAATCTACACTCTAAATATGTCTATATACATCCATATGTGGTAACCATTTGAAATCTCTAGAAAGATAAATATTTAGGAACGGAGGGAGTATTCATCATGGGACTTAAATAAATTTTCAAGATCATAAGAAGAATCATCCCAATCATGATCATTGCAACAAGTAGTGGACATAGCAAAACTAGCACCCCCAAGCTTAGGGTTTTGCATATTATTAGCACAATTGACATTCATATAATTTATAATAACATCATTGCAATCATGCTTTTATTCAAAGATCTATCGTGAATCACTTTATAAAGCACTTCATCACAATTTTCAGATTCACGAATTTCAAGCAAAACTCCATAAAGATAATCTAGTGCACTCAACTCACTAGCAATTGGTTCATCATAATTGGATCTTTTAAAAAGATTAGCAAGAGGATGAGGATCCATAACAATAGATATTTATCAAGCAAAGATGCAAGCTAATAGAAGGCACATGGTAACACGAGCAAACAGAAGGACGAACGGAAGATGGAGAATAAAAAGGCAAAGGTGAAGTGGGGGAGAGGAAAACGAGAGGCAAATGGTAAATAAGGTAATGCAAGGGATAAGAGTTTGTGATGGGTACTTGGTATGTCTTGACTTGAGCATAGATCTCCTCGGCAACGGCGCCAGAAATCCTTCTTGCTTCCTCTTGAGCATGCATTGGTTTTCCCTTGAAGAGGAAAGGGTGATGCAGCAAAGTAGCGTAAGTATTTCCCTCAGTTTTTGAGAACCAAGGTATCAATCCAGTAGGAGACTACACGCAAGTCGCCTAGTACCTGCACAAACAAATAAGAACCTTGCAACCAACGCGATAAAGGGGTTGTCAATCCCTTCACGGCCACTTGCAAAAGTGAGATCTGATAAAGATAATAAGATAAATATTTTTGGTATTTTTGTTGTATAGATTGGAAAGTAAAGATTGCAAAATAAATAGTAAACTAGAATTGTAGATCGGAAACTTATATGATGTAAAGTATACCCGGGGGCCATAGGTTTCATTAGTGGCTTCTCTCAAGATAGCATATATTACGGTGTGTGAACAAATTACTGCCGAGCAATTGATAGAAAAGCACATATTATGAGAATATCTAGGCATGATCATGAACATAGGCATCATGTCCGTGTCAAATAGACCGAAACGATTCTGCATCTACTACTATTACTCCACACATCAACCGCTATCCAGCATGCATCCAGAGTATTAAGTTCATAAGAAAAGAGTAATGCATTAGGCAAGATGACATGATGTATCAAGCAATACGATATAAACCCCATCTTTTTATCCTTGATGGCAACAATACAATACGTGCCTTGCTGCCCCTGATGTCACTGGGTAAGGACACCGCAAGATTGAACCCAAAGCTAAGCACTTCTCCCATTGCAAGAAAGATCAATCTAGTAGGCCAAACCAAACTGATAATTCGAAGAGACTTGCAAAAATATCAAATCATGCATATAAGAATTCAGAGAAGAATCAAATATTGTTCATAGATAATCTTGATCATAAATCCACTATTCATCGGATCTCGACAAACACACCGCAAAAAGAATTACATCAAATAGATCTCCAAGAACATCAAGGAGAACTTTGTATTGAGATCCAAAGAGAGAGAAGAAGCCATCTAGATAATAACTATGGACCCGAAGGTCTGTGGTAAACTAAAAACACATCATCGGAGAGGATATGGTGTTGATGTAGAAGCCCTTCGTGATCGAATCCCCCTCCGGGGAGATCATCGGAGAAGGTCCCTAGATGGGATCTCACGGGTACAGAAGGTTGCGGCGGTGGAAAAGTGGTTTTGTGTCTCCCGTGGATGTTTTCAGGGTATAAGAGTATATATAGGCAACGGAAGTAGGTCGGTGGAGCTATGAGGGGCCCACGAGGGTGGGGGCGTGCCTAGCCCCCTAGGCGTGCCGCCCTACCTCGTGGCCACCTCGTTGCTTCCTTGACCTCCACTCCAAGATTACCGAATTGCGTTTGTTCCAAAAAAGATCATCGCGAAGGTTTTGTTCCGTTTGATATTCCTTTTCTGCGAAACAGTGAAATAGGCAAAAAACAACAATTTGCACTGGGCCTTCGGTTAATAGGTTAGTCCCAAAAATAACATGAAAGTGCATAATAAAGCCCATTAAACATCCAAAACAGATAATATAATAGCATGCGACAATCAAAAATTATAGATACATTGGAGACGTATCAGTGATGTGCCGGAACAAGAATTAAACGACATTCCGGCAAACCATGGGCCATTTTTAATGTCATCACTCGATATATGTAACGGGTTGACTGTCATTATATTAGGGCTCCTTGTGTGACTTTTAGTCTGTTCATGAAGGAAGGATGCCAACTGTTACCATGGGAGTCGTTTCCTCTCCCTCTTCTCATGATATACCTTGTAATTCATGAGAGGAGGGGAAGCGACCTTTGCCGACGGTCAAAATATCTGTGAGGAAGTGTCCACCATATACTATCGAAATATCAGAGAGGAAGAATCTCGACTGTTGTCATGGGGGTCGCTTCTTCTTCTTTCCCAGGTGCTAGACATTTTGGTCTACTACACTTTGGAAAGAAAGGAGGAGCGACCATCAGTAAATATCAGAGAGGGAGTGTCCACCATATATTGTCGAAATATCAGAGAGGAAGAATCCCGACTTGTTGGTGCAATAATTGCCCTCCCGTGTTTTGGAGATTGTTGACAAAAACGGGCATGGACTGATTTGTTTGCTAGTGCATACACAGAGAAATAGTCCATGCATAACCAAAGAGAATCTTGTCTCCGGTGTCAATTTCGAGGAACTTCACCTAAGAATATCTACATTGCAGAGAAGAATGAGCTATATCTGTTGAAGACATGTAGGCGAGAAGAATGATGTGAAGGAGTTAGCCCCTCAAAAATTTATTGCTGACGTGAAGCAATTGGTTCGGAGATTCTGCCCGAAGAAAAGTGACTGCAGCGAATGGAAGTCAAAGACATAGTGAAGATGTAGTATTTATTTCGTTGTTCTTCTTTCATTTATTTGAGTCATAGGACCTTCATACTATTAAGAGGGGTATAGGTTCTCGAACCTTAAATCCGCTGTGATGCTTAGCCCAAACCTATGCGAGAATAAGAGAATTCTCTTTATGTGCCAAATGATTACCTGCTAGCAGTAGACGTTGTTCTTCGTGTTACATGAGATATCTTTCGAACTGAGGAGTTAGCATTACTTGCTCTGTAAGGAATGTTACCATTGTGCTAACTTTCCGACCGTTGGACTCATGTCCTTCGGCCATTGGCTGCTCCAAATGTCCAATTTGTTCATTTCCCTTCAGGGAAGGCTGCGGCTATAAATAGCCACCCTGCTCCAACATTATCCGTTGGTTGCTCCACTTAAGATTTCTGAGAAGATTGATTGAGCAACCCCTCTCCGAGTGATTTGAGTTTAAGGTCCACCGAGAGAAAAATCAAGAGCCAAAACGTAGACAGTGGTTGAGCATCGCAGTAGTTCTGAGTTAGGGTTCTTGTACCTTTTCTCTTGAGAGCTGTGCACTCTCTAGATGGATAGGTGTTGGCTCGAGTGTTGAAGAGTTGTTTTCTTCACCGAGCAAGATCTTCAGCAACCAAGAGTTATTGTGGTGCGTGACGAGGTATGTCGAAGGTTTGGAGATCGTTGACAAGTATCTACCACGAGTGAAATCAACTGGAGTCTAATCAGCTCTGAGTTGAAGGAGAATAGGGCGAAGAGAGTTTATCTTCGGTGTTAAATCACAACCCCTCCAACCAGACGTAGTCCTTTGGCAGAAGGGCGGACTGGTCTAGCAAATCTCTTTGTCGCCTTCGAGCACCACTAGTTCAATCTACTTTACTGCATTACATTCAACAGTTAACTTTCGTGCTGTGTGACGATACTTTATCTGATTTGTTTATGATTTTTGCATATCACTCATGTCAATCATTTCTGTCATTCCCATCTGTTATCTTTCGTTTCCCGTCTTGATGCATTCTCATCATTCAGTGTAATTCTTTCAGTAGCATTCATTTCCATTCGCACTTGACAAATCTGGAGTATTGTCCCTGAGGGAGTCCTGGATTAGGGGGTGTCCGGACAGCCGGACTATCTCCATTGGCCGGACTGTTAGACTATGAAGATACAAGATTGAAGACTTCGTCTCGTGTCCGGATGGGACTCTACTTGGCGTGGAAGGCAAGCTAGGCAATACGGATATGGATATCTCCTCCTTTGTAACCGACCTTGTGTAACCCTAACCCTCTCCGGTGTCTATATAAACCAGAGGGTTTTAGTCCGTAGGACAACAATCACATCATACAATCATGCCATAGGCTAGCTTCTAGGATTTAGCCTCTCTGATCTCGTGGTAGATCTACTCTTTACTACCCATATCATAAATATTAATCAAGAAGGACATAGGGTTTTACCTCCATCAAGAGGGCCCGAACCTGGGTAAAACATCGTGTCCCCTACCTCCTGTTACCATCCGGCCTAGACGCATAGTTCGGGACCCCCTACCCGAGATCCACCGGTTTTGACACCAACATTGGTGCTTTCATTGAGAGTTCCTCTGTGTCATTGCCGTTAGGCTTGATGGCTCCTACTATCATCGATAGCGATGCGGTCCAGGGTGAGACTTTTCTCCCCGGACAGATCTTCGTATTCGGCGGCTTTGCACTGCGGGCTAATTCGCTTGGCCATCTGGAGCAGATTGAAAGCTACGCCCCTGGCCGTCAGGTCAGATTTGGAAGTTTGAACTACACGGCCGACATCCGCGGAGACTTGATCTTTGACGGATTCGAGCCGCAGCCGGGCGCACCGCACTGTCGCGATGGGTATGACCTAGCTCTGCCGCCGAACAGTACCCCAGAGGCCACGCCCGCATCAGCTCCGACCCTTAGCTCGGAGCCAATTGCGCCAATCGAGGACGGGTGGTTAGACATCGCCTCAGGGGCTGCAGTCTCAACGGCGATCAAGCCAAACACCAGCATAATCCTCTGCGCAGCCCGTGACTCCAAGGTGCTAGACTCTTTCTGACTCCAAACCATCCGCGCCCCTGCCAATCGAATCTGATTGGGCGCTGGTCATGGAATTCACTGCCGCAGATATCTTTCAGCACTCGCCCTTCAGCGACATTCTGAATTCACTAAGGTCTCTCTCTTTGTCAGGAGAGCCCTGGCTGGATTATGGCCAACAGGATTGGGATGCGGACGACGAAGAAATTCGACGCCCACCCACCACCCACTTAATAGCCATTGTCGATGACTCAACCGACATGGTCGACTTCGACTTTGAAGACATCGATGGTATGGACGACGATGCGGGAGGCGAAGAGGAACCACCGCTCACAGGGCGCTCGATGTCCACTTCATCATATGACGTATACATGGTGGACACACCAAAAGAAGACGGCGACGAGGAACGGAAGGACGCACCGAAGGCTTGTTCCCTCGAGAAGCAGTCAAAGCGGCGGCCCAGCCGCCGCCCCAAATCCCGCCTTGGCAGAAATAACGATCATACAGACCCAGCGTTGGAGCAGGGCGAACCACTGCCGGACCACGGCAATACGGAGAATCAAACCGAACAAACCAATTCTGTCAAAGATAATGGTGTAGACGACATAACACCGGACAGGCACCTGGAGCAGCAGAATGCCCGTCAAAGGCTTGTTGCCACCGCGAGGAGTCTGAAAAAGCAGAAGCAAAGGCTCAAGGCTGCGCAGGACACACTCCAAATCAGATGGAGTAAAGTACTCAACACAGCAGCGAAGTACGGCGACAATCGCCCCACCAAGAGCTACCCAAAGCGGAAGTTGCTACCTGAATTCGATGAGGAGGCCTCAGACCCCCCACAACCAAAAATCAAAACAGCCACCTGGCCGGATAGACGACCTCACGGCCAACATAGAGCGGCAAACAATGCCACTCACAAGACAATACGCGATCCACGCGAGGGCTCGCACCCAAAGGATGGCGCAACCAGATCCATCTATGGACCACGCAAGCGCGCCCCAGCATACAATGTAACACAACAAACATCTGAACAACGCGGTACACCTAGATACAGGGGTGCCGCACACCCCATATGTTTCACCAATGAGGTGATGGACCATGAATTTCCAGAGGGATTCAAACCCGTAAACATAGAGGCATACGACGGAACAACAGACCCTGGGTCTGGATTGAGGACTATATCCTCCATATCCATATGGCTCGAGGAGATGATCTCCACGCCATCAAGTACTTACCCCTCAAGCTCAAAGGGCCAGCTCGTCACTGGCTTAAAGGCCTCCCTGAAAACTCCATTGGAAGCTGGGAAGAGCTCGAAGACGCTTTTTGGGCAAATTTTCAAGGACTTATGTCCGACCTCCGGACGCGGATGATTTGAGTCATATAACTCAACAGCCCGGAGAGTCAGCCCGAAAGCTTTGGAACAGGTTTCTTACTAAAAAGAATCAAATTGTCGACTGTCCGGACACCGAAGCCTTGGCAGCTTTTAAGCATAGCGTCCATGACGAATGGCTTGCCAGACACCTCGGCCAAGAAAAGCCGAGAACAATGGCAGCATTAACAAGCCTCATGACCCGCTTTTGCGCGGGTGAGGACAGCTGGCTAGCCAGATGCAGCACCAGCGACCCCAGTACATCTGAAGTTAGAGATGGAAACGGGAAATCACGGTGCAACAGCAATAACAAACGCCGGAATAAAGAAGACAGCACGAAGAGCACGGCAGTAAACGCCGGATTCAAAAGCTCTCGGCCAGGTCAGCAAAAGCGGCCCTCTAAAGGCGCCAGAGATGAACTGTCCAGCCTAAACAAAATTCTGGACCAAATATGTCAGATCCATAGTACCCCTGGTAAACCCGCTAATCATACCCATAGAGAATGTTGGGTCTTCAAGCAGTCCGGCAAGCTCAACACCGTACACAAGGGGGAGGATACACCAAGCGAAGATGAGGATGAGCCTGTCAAGCAAGACACTGGGGAACAAAAGAAATTTCCACCAGAAGTCAAAACAGTAAATGTGTTACATGTGATCAAGGGAAGAAACAAAACGACACTCCCAGAAAAATATGCCCAAGGGCCTATCACCGTGGAGTCCTGCCATTGGTCGTCTCAACCGATCACTTTCGACCATCGTGATTACTCAGCAAGTATCCGGCATGCAGGATGGGCTGCCTTGGTATTAGACCCAATAATTGACGGATACCACTTCACACGAGTCCCGATGGACGGTGGCAGCAGTCTAAACCTGATATACCAGGACACAATCCGCAAAATGAGGATAGACCCAACAAAAATTTGCCATAGCAATACTACCTTTAAAGGAGTAACGCCAGGCCCAGGGGCTCATTGCACGGGCTCCCTGCTACTAAAGGTTATCTTCGGCTTCCCTGATAACTTCCGTAGCGAACATTTAACCTTCAACATCGCTCTGTTCCAAAGTGGCTATCAAGCACTACTCGGACGCGAAGCTTTCGCTCGCTTTAATGCAATACCGCACTATGCTTCCCTCACACTCAAGATGCCCAGCCCACGTGGCATCATTACAGTAAACAGAAGTATTAAGCGATCTTTGCGCGCCGAAGAGAGTGCGGCTGCCTTGGCAGCCGCACACTAAAAACAGCCTCACCAACTAAAGCATTTAACAGGTCGTCAACACCTCATACACGGTTAGATGAGTCCGGCGCAGCTATATGTAATTCATACCAGATCAATGGTCACACCCCTATTACAAATAGAAGGGGCTCAACGCGCGTAGACAAGTGGCAATTTTTACTCATCTTGAATTATACATGGTTTCTTTAAAAACTATCTTTTTGCACGACAACTTTTTCACCTAAGTTCCTCTCTTTTACAGATGATCATCATGCTACACCCGTCCAGGATACGGCACAACGGAGATACAGGCGCAGACGTGCAGCAGGGACCCGCTCCAAGGATTCTTTTTAGATTAAGACCCTGCGTAAACCTTTTTTTACTGTCTCTTGTTGATACATATCCACCGAATTCTCAGCACAGTTGAGAAGGATGCTGACGTATTGGCATGTGGCCACGTCAGAATAATGCACGTACCTGGACACAAGGGGCTTCTTACAAAGGGCACTATTTAGGCCCGGTTTATACCATAAAGACCGAATACCTTAGGGAGTGTTCGGCGTCGCGAGTTTGGCCTTATATGCATCAGCTCTGGATCATTGTCTTTGGTCAAATGTTGGGTTTGCCCGGCTCCTGTGTTTTGGTGCCTTACGTTCCGCTTTATCGGCTAAGGTAGCACCAGGAGAACTACTGCGATTGTGCCCTGGTTCATCCGGATGAGCACCTCAGTAGAGAAAGCCGAAAACTGACTGTCATGATATAGCGTGAGACTGGTCAACCACTCGATGACCTATCGGAATGTTAGAATTCCTCCGCCTTAACGAAGGGCCGTTTTCCGGCCAGGCATGTATGCACCCCGCGATCGGGAGAGTGCGGAGCCACGAGGGGCTATCTAGTAGCCCCACTGTCAAACTCCTATGGCTAAGTGAAAGTGTTAAAGCATTATAGTTCGGTTGCCTCGCTCGCTACGCTATCACCTCCTTAATAGGACCAAGACGTTGGGTTAAGTGTGAAAACGCGTTTTTTGCGAGCACCTCCGCATTATATGCATGGGGGTTGAAGCCGACGGCTGCAATCTTTCAGGTTATACACATGTATACATAAACGGCCGCACAGGAGGCATCATACTACTTTCAGGCAAAAGTATAAACATAGCCTTATAAAAACTTCATAAAAGCATTGTGTTTACAATGAGAATACATATCACTCAAACATAATATTCTTCGAGCATTGGGCCTCTATCAAATGAGCACCCTCGAGAACCTCCTCGAAATAATGCTCGGCAGCAACTCGGCCGATGGCCGGACCCTGTGCCGCAACAGTGGTAGCGTCCATCTCCGCCCAGTATGCTTTAACACAGGCAAGGGCCATCCGCGAGCCTTCTATATATGCTGACCTCTTCATCGCATTAATGCGCGGCACCGCACCAAGGAACCGCTGCACTAAGCTGAAATAGTTGTTCGACTTTGGCTTTTCCAGCCATAGCTGATCCACAACAGACCTCATGGCGAGTCCGGACAACCTATTCAGTTCGGCCCATTCGGCTAGCTGGTCAGTCAATGAAAGCGGACGCTCTGGAACGTGGAATTGCGACCAGAACAGCTTGTCCACTTCACGATCTGTCTGGCCTTGGAAGTACTTGGCCGCATCGGCAGCGCTCGCCGCCAAATCCATATACGCATCTGCCTAACTCCACAGCCGATCCAGAGGGGCATACCGTGGATCTCCGAACTTCCTCCATAACATGAAGGGTTTCCCAGTCGCAATATCCCCGGCTTCCCACAGATCCTCCTTCTTCGCTCTCATAGCAGAACAGGTGTCTTTGTCCGCCGTCGTGGCCTTCTCAAGGTCCGTTGCCTTCGCTCGGTTTTCTTTTTCGAGGACCCGGCAACGGTCGGCAGTGTCTTTTAATTCTACGGCCATCTTGGCCATCTTCTCTTGGCTCTCGCAATGTGCGGCCTTCTCGGCTTTCAATTCTTCCACCGCCTTCAAAGCAGTGGCATTACTAATCCTCGCTTGTTCCTTGGCTCGGGCAAGTTCTGCCCGCAAGGTTTCCACGGTGGCAGCTCCATCTGCAGTCACAACATATTAAATATACTGGCATCAGGCTGCTCTCACTATGTGGCGTTAACCAGATAATAACACTTACCCTGTGCCTCGTCAAGCCTCTTGTTAACAAGCTCGATGTCGGCGTCTGCCGCATCCAGTTGTCGTTTTAATTTGGCAAACTCACTAGTCCGGCTAGCCACCGGAGCTTCCACCACCTGCACATAGGGGTAGTCTGGTTATTGCCTGGGAATATGATCCTCTGTTCGCCGCCGTTCTCGACGACAACCAGAGTCTCAGGGGCTACTATCTACACAGGGCACACCTGACATGTGCAGTACTATCACATATTATCTCACGTACCTCAAAGCCTGTCAGTAAGCTCATAAAGGCTTCATGTAATCCGCTTTCGGCGGACGAGATTCTCTCCATCATCGTACCCATCAGCATACGATGTTCTTCTGCGATGGTCGCTCGCCCCACCAACTCCCTCAGAACGTCCGACCGCACACCGGACGGTGCCGGACTCTTTTGTCTGCTCTCTTCGGGAGCCGAACGCTGGGAACTTCGGGGGTCTATGGGATTATCTTCTGGCCTCACCAGATCCGGAGAGGCCCTCCGTGACGACACTTCGGGGTCTCCCGCTTCTTGAGCGGAGGAGTCCGGGGGAGGCGTTTCGCTCTCCATCATCTCTGGAAGAAGATCACCCGAAGACGAGCTCAGCTGAGAGGGGCTAAGGCCCGAAGTGCAAGATATATGCGGTGGTTATTTTCTCAGAAAAAAAGATAGCATACCTTTACTATTAAAGTATTTTGGATCACTTACGACTCGTTGGAGGACTCATCCTCCCGCAGACTTTGTGCGGCAAAAGCACCCCCCGAGGCAGGACCCTCTGTGGGAGACTTCTTCTCCCGTTTGGAGGCTTCGGCTTCCGGATCCTCGGAAGTAGTCCTTTTCCTCCCCTGGTTGTCCTCCTTCGTGGAGACGCTCATTCCCTCAGTTGGAACGGGAAGCGATGGGGGCCCGCGTCCGCCCG
>NC_041388.1:399979333-400003799 GCF_002162155.2 Triticum dicoccoides | reverse complement strand
CCTCGAGCATCTTTTCCAATACCGGATTTTCCAAACCCTCAGGGAGGGGGGCCAAACACCGAATCATCTTCGCCTTTGTTAGCCAGTCTTGGTCAAAAAGTGAAATCTCAGAAATAACTTCGTGACGAATACAAGACAGTGTGTTCGGCCAGAGGATTTCTTACTTGCTCGGTGACGCGGTTACTGCTCAGGCCCACGTCCTCAGTAATATCCGGACACTCTACTTGAGGTCCGAAGAATGACTTGTACATCTCCTCGTGTGTCAGGCCGAGGAAACTTTGAATGGCACCTGGTCCCTCTGGGTTGAACTCCCACAAGCGAAGGGGCCGGCGTTTGCAAGGCTGGACTTGACGAACCAGCATAACTTGTATTACCACAGCCAAATTAAAATCTCCCTCGAAGAGATCTCGGATGCGGCTTTGCAGTATTGGCACGTCCTTGGCTGGACCCCAGCTCAGACCTCTGCTAATCCATGACATCGGTTGTGGTGGGGGGCCCGAGCAGAAAGCGGGGGGAGCCGCCCACTTGGCACTTCTGGGAGCCGTGACGTAAAACCACTCCCGTTGCCATAATTTGGACACCTCTGGAAAGGAACCTTTCGACCATGGAACTCCTGCCATATTGCCTATTGATGCACCTCTGCACGCTGCATGTTGCCCCTCGATCATCTTCGGCTTTACTTCAAAGGTCTTGAGCCACAGGCCAAAGTGAGGGGTAACGCGGAGGAAGGCCTCACACACGACAATAAATGTCGAGATGTGGAGAAAGGAGTCCGGAGCTAGATCGTGGAAATCTAGCCCGTAATAGAACATCAAACCCTTGACGAAGGGATCCAGAGTGAGGCCTAGACCTCGGAGGAAGTGGGAGACGAACACGACATTCTCATTGGGTTCGGGAGTAGGGATGATCTGCCCTCGAGCAGGCAGCCGATGCGAAACCTCGGCGGTCAGGTAGCTGGCCTCCCTCAACTTCTTAATGTCCTCTTCCGTAACGGAGGAGGGCATCCATCGGCCTTGAAGGCTGGATCTGGACATGATTGAAGATCCAAAGCACCTAACCTGGGCTTTGGGTGTTAGAACTCGAGGAGGGGGAAGGGTTCGATTGAGCACGAGAGGGAAAAAGCGAAAACCTTGTCCCTTTATAAAGAGGGTGAATATCAAGCATCCTCTCCGTAGCCATTTAGGACTTGCCTATAATCTAGGAGTCCTAGACACGGTTGGATTACCCATGACCGCATTAATGAGAATACCGTAATTGAGGGAACACGATCTCTGCTTCGACAAGACGTGTCAAGAAACCGCCTCGCGTTATGTGTGGAGCTGGTTAAAAGAAACGGTTCGAATAATCACTGAGCCATGACATAACGTCGTGCTGCCAAAACAAGCCAGCAAATTAGATCTGCGAAAATATTATTCTCTTGCGGTGGAATGTGGAACTTATTTTGCAGGGTCAGACACCATCCTCGTATTCAAATTCTTCTGTGATGTATTCGGAGAAGGAACCCGCCTTGCAATGTCGAAGACAATACTGCGCGCCGGACTCATCGTCATTGAAGACTGGTTCAGGGGCTACTGAGGGAGTCCTGGATTAGGGGGTCTCCGGATAGCCGGACTATCTCCATTGGCTGGACTGTTAGACTATGAAGATACAAGATTGAAGACTTCATCTCGTGTTCGGATGGGACTCTACTTGGCGTGGAAGGCAAGCTAAGCAATACAGATATGGATATCTCCTCCTTTGTAACCGACCTTGTGTAACCCTAACCCTCTCCGGTGTCTATATAAACCGAAGGGTTTTAGTTCGTAGGATAACAATCACATCATACAATCATACCATAGGCTAGCTTCTAGGGTTTAGCCTCTCTGATCTCGTGGTAGATCTACTCTTGTACTACCCATATCATCAATATTAATCAAGCAGGACGTAGGGTCTTACCTCCATCAAGAGGGCCCGAACCTGGGTAAAACATCGTGTCCCCTGCCTCCTTTGACCATCCGGCCTAGACGCACAGTTCGGGACCCCCTACCCGAGATCCACCGGTTTTGACACCGACAGTCTCCGTGCCATCTTTCATTCACCTAGTCATAGTTATCTCTCGCATGTTTCCCACATAGTTCATACCTTGTACTCTCTCATGCTACTGTATTTGTTTGCATGTTGCATTACCAACGTTGTTGTTAAATCTGTGATATCCTATGCTCAAACTATTATAGCTTCCTATCTCGATGAATATGTTCCTCAATCATGCTTGATTGAGTTCGTGTCTATCGAACCTTATTTCTGCTGCTGTGTTTGGGGTTAGTTCAAAATATTCGCAAGAAATTTTGAATCTCCCATTCACCCCCTCTGGTCGATATACTCCCGGTCCTAACATGACTGTTGTTGTGGGGGTCGTTTCTCCTTCATTCCCGTGTGCTAGACATTTTGGTGAAATGCACTCAGGAACGGAGGGAGGAGCAAGCATCACCGATGGTCGAATATATCTGAGAGGGAGTGCCCATCATATACACCAAGTGAGATGAGTGTTTTCAAGAAAGACTCGACAGACCGAAAGTCAACCTATGCTGAATAGTGATCCGTGTGTTAAGTTCCTGGTAATTGCCGTTGATTTATAATCTTTGATTTATGAACACGGGAAATGTTTGAGCATGATAGGATCCCTGAGTGCGATTACTGCAGCGATGACCGTGGTATGTGCGACATGCATCACCTGGAAAATGATAGGTTCTTCACCATCAAGCTTGACGAGATCTTCTATGTTTTTACGATACGTAACGACGACAATTATTTTTTTGTAATTAAGCATGACTTGTGCTTCTTTGCTTCAACGTGTAATTTCTGTTTGTTACAATTCAACTAGTGCATCCCCTGCCATGCAAGACTGTATGTCTTGGAGAAGCTCGGTTTCCAAGATAGTGACACTACGGAGATGAAGATTGCTCACCTTAGGACTCAACATGGTTACACTTTTTGAGTTAAGCACTATAATGCAGTTAATCACTCACATTTTGGTTGCTCAAATTGGAGAGCTCTATGCAAGGCATATGGATTTCCGGAGGATATGCAAATAACCTTCTATATTCGTCCTGAAGATGATATTCAAGATAATATCAACATTTGGGTGGATATGGATATGCTTCCAGTTCAACCTCTATGTGAGTTAGTTAAATAAATTTGTTAAGTAATTTATATTATTTAATTAAAAATAGTTGACAGCTTATTTACATTGATGGCTTATTTCCATTCTTCAAGAAATGTACAATAGATAGTAGACAAAACCTACTACAGTTATGGCTCTGAACTAACTTGAGAGGAGAAAAATCATCTTGTCTCATTTGTTAATGATGTTGAGACTTTCAAGAATAATTATTAAATTAACCCAAATTATGCTCAATACGTGCCACTAGTCCACGTGTTGAACTATGGTAACATCCATGGAAATAGCATGGTAAGGTTTTTTACTATTATGTCACCAGTGCATCTTTTGCATACATTCTTCTTAACCTAAACTACATTGATAACTATGGTATTATTATGTACTTCAACAGAAACTTCCGATGGATTGTGTGACTCATATGATGTATATGGAAGGTGGCATGGATATTATTAGCTTACGACCAAGTCTGCCCACAGTTCACGACAGTGCATACTCATATTCTTGAAGAGATGAAGACCTCACAATGAAAGGATGGAGAAAAGTTATGAATGATCGCAGGAAACTACTTGGAGGCAACATGGTGCACAACCCATAAGTTGGAGATAGGTGGATCTCTATTCTCCATAATGGAGATTCGGGGGCTATCCTGTTTTATGCTATTTTACCTTAGAGAGAGTAGCAGGTCGTAGCTAGTACTCATCATGTGCTAAGAAAAATTAGCAAGTGTTGGTTATGACTATGATGATGATGATGAGGAGTTGTTATTATGATGATGATGGGTTATGTGCTAGAATGATGAGTTGGCATATCACTATGATGATGATGAGTGTCGGTGTCAAAACTGGCGGATCTCGGATAGGGGGTCCCGAACTGTGCGTCTAAGGCGGATGGTAATAGGAGGCAGGGGACACGATGTTTTACCCAGGTTCAGGCCCTCTTGATGGAGGTAAAACCCTACGTCCTGCTTGATTATTCTTGATAATACGAGTAGTACAAAAGTTGATCTACCACGAGATCGGAGAGGCTAAACCCTAGAAGCTAGCCTATGGTATGATTGTATGTTGTCCTACGGACTAAAACCCTCCGGTTTATATAGACACCAGAGGGGGCTAGGGTTACACAAGGTCGGTTAGAAAGAAGGAGATATGCATATTCGTATTGCCTAGCTTGCCTTCCACGCCAAGTAGAGTCCCATCCGGACATGGGACGAAGTCTTCAATCTTGTATCTTCATAGCCCAACAGTCCGGCCAAAGGATATAGTCCGGCTGTCCGGAGACCCCCTAATCCAGGACTCCCTCAGTAGCCCCTGAACCAGGCTTCAATGACGATGAGTCCGACGCGCGGTGTTGTCTTCGGCATTGCAAGGCGGGTTCCTCCTCTGAATACACCACAGAAGAGTTTGAATACAAGGATAGTGTCTGTCCCTGCAAAATAAGTTCCACATACCACCATAGAGAGAATAACATTTCCACAAATCCAATCTGCTGACACGTTTTGGCAGCATGACATCATGCCATGGCCCGGTAATTATTCGAACCATTTTCCGTAACCAGCCCCGCACATAATGCGAGGCGGTTTCTTGACACGTCTTGTCAAAGCAGAGATCGTGTTCCCCTTATTACGGGATTCTCATTAATACGGACGTGGGTAACCCTTAGGCAAGTCCCAAACGGCCACAAGGAGGACGCTTGATTTTCACCCTCTTTATAAAGGGACAAGGCTTTTACTTCTTCCCTCCCGTGCTCAATCGAATCCTTCCCCGCCCTCGAGTTCTAACACCCAAAGCCCAGGTCAGGTGCTTCGGACCTTCAATCATGTCTGGATCCAGCCTTCAAGGCCAGTGGATGCCTTCCTCCGTCACGGAGGAGGATATCAAGAAGTTGAGGGAGGCCAGATACCTGACCGCCGAAATTTCGCATAGGCTGCCTGCCCGAGGGCAGGTCATCCCTACTCTCGAACCCAACGGGAGCATTGTGTTCATCTCCCACTTCCTCCGAGGACTAGGCCTCGCTCTGGATCCTTTTGTTAGGGGTCTTATGTTCTATTACGAGCTGGATTTTCACGACCTAGCCCCGGATTCCCTCCTTCACATCTCGTCATTTATTGTCGTTTGTGAGGCCTTCCTCCGCATTACCCCTCACTTCGGCCTGTGGCTCAAGACCTTTGATGTGAAGCCGAAGATGGTCGAGGGGCAGTACGCAGCGTGCGGAGGTGCTCTAATAAGCAAAATTGCTGGCGCTCCATGGCCGAAGGGCTCCTTTCCAGAGGTGTCCAGATTGTGGCAACGGGAGTGGTTTTACGTCACGGCTCCCGGAAGTGCCAAGTGGGTAGCCGCCCCCACCTTCTGCTTGGGCCCTCCACCACAACTGATGTCATGGATCAGCAGGGGGCTGAGCTGGGGCCTAGCCAAGGACGTGCCCATACTGCAGAGCCACATCCGAGATCTTTTCAAGGGAGATTTCAGTCTGGTTATGGTGATGCAAGTCATGCTGGTTCGTCGAGTCCAGCCTTGCAAACGCCGGCCCCTCCGCATGTGGGAATTCAACACGGAAGGACCATGCACTATTCAGAATTTCCTCGGCCTGATGCACGAGGAGATGTACAAATCGTTCTTCGGACCCCAAATAGAGTGTCCGGACACTACCGAGGATGTGGGCCTGAGCAGCAACCGCACCGCATCCCAAGTAAGTAATCCCATGGCCGAACACACTGTCCTTTTCTTTATCATGACATCATTCTGAAGAATCACTCTTTGACCAGGACTGGATAACAAAGGCAAAGATGATCCGTTGTTCGGCCCCCCTTCCTGAAGGCTTGGACAATCCGGTGCTGGAAAAGATGCTCGAGTCAGCACCTTGCCTGGTGCCCTCAAAGGAAGATGAAGGGGGGAATAAAGAGGGCGAAAGTGGGCCTCCACCGCTACCTATTCCAACCGAGGGAATGAGCGTCTCCATGAGGGAGGACAACCCAGGGGAAGAATCTGACATTCTCTCGCCCCGGGGAAGGAAGAGGACTACCTCTGAAGATCCAGAAACCAAGGTTTCCAAACGGGAGAAGAAATCTCCACCAGAGGGTCCTGCCTCAGAGGGTGCTCTTGCCACACAATGTCCGCGTGGGGATCAGCCCTCTAACGAGCTGTAAGTAATCAAAAAGTACTTAATAGTGAAGATATCCTACCTTACTTCTGAGGAAAATAACTGAAGCATTTATCTTGCAGTTCGGATCTTAGCCCTTCTCAGCAGAGCTCGTCTTCGGGGGATCTTCTTCCGGAGATGATGGAGAGCGAAACGCCTCCCCCGGACTCCCCAGCTCAAGAAGCGGGCGACCTTGAAGTGTCATCGCGGAGGGTCTCTCCGGATCTGGCGAGGCCAGAAGACAATCCTATGGCCACACGGAGTCCCAAGTATCCGGCTCTTGAAGAGAGCAACCAAAAGAGTCCGGCACCGTCTGGTATGCGGTCGGGCGTACTGAGGGATCTACTAGAGCGAGCGACTATCTCAGAAGAGCACCATACGTTGATGGGTACAGTGGTTGAAAGGATTTCGTCCACCGAAAGCGGGTTGCATGAAGCCTTTATGAGTCTACTGACGGGTTTTGAGGTACGTGAAATGATGTACATTTTTGACAGTACCGCACATTTTAAGGTGTGCCCTGTGTAGATAGTAGCCCCTGAGACTCTGGTTGTCGTCGAGAACGGCGGAAAACGTAGGATCGTATTCCCAGGTAATAACCAGTCCGCCTTTATGTGCAGGTGGTTGAAGCTCCGGTGGTTAGCTAGACTGATGGGTTTGCTGAACTAAAGCGGCAACTGGATGCGGCAGATGCCGACATTGTGCTTGTCAACAAGCAGCTTGACGAGGCACAGGGTGAGTGATTTTTCTGGTGATCGTCACATGATAAGAGCAGCATGATGCCAGTATCTTTAATATTTTGTGACTGCAGATGGAGCTGCCACTGTGGAGACCCTTCGGGCGGAGCTTACCCGAGCCAAGGAGCAAGCAAGGAGTAGTAATGCGGCCACTTTAAAGGCGGCCGAAGAGTTAAGAGCCGAAAAGGCCGCGCATTGCAAGAGCAGAGAGAAAATGGCCGAGATGGCTGTAAAGTTAAAGGCACTGCCGACTGTTACCAGCTTCTTGAAGAAGAAAACCGGGTGAAGGCGACGGACCTGGAAAAGGCCACGATGGCGACCAAAGACACCCGCTCTGCGATGAGAGCGAAGAAGGAGGAGCTGCGTCAAGCCAGGGATATCGCGGCTGGGAAACCCTTCATGCTGCGGAGGAAGTTTGGAGATCCTCAGTATGCCCCTCTGGACCGGCTGTGGAGTTCGGCGGACGCATATCTGGACTTGGCAACGAGTGCTGTCGATGCGGCCGAATACTTCCGAGATCAAACAGATCGTGAAGTGGACAACCTATTCTGGTCACAATTTAATGTTCCAGAGCGTTCGCTTCCATTGACTGATCGGCTTGCCGAATGGGTTGAGCTGAATAGATTGTCCGGACTCGCCATGAGGTCTGTTGTGGATCATCTATGGCCGGAAAGGCCAAAGCCGAACAGCTATTTTAGTTTGGTGCAACAGTTCCTTGGTGCGGTGCCGCGCATTAATGCGATGAAGAGGTCGACGTGCATAGAAGGCTCGCGGATGGCCCTTGCCCATGTCAAAACATACTGGGCGGAGATGGATGCCACCACTATCACGGTGCAGGGTTCGGCCATAGGCCGAGTGGCTGTCGAGCACTATTTTGAAGAAGTTCTTGAAGGCGCTCGTTCGATAGAGGCCCAGTCCTCGAAGAATACTATGTTTGAATGGCATGTATTCCCATTGTAAAAACAATGTTTTATTAAGTTTATCAAGGCTGTATTTATACTTTTGCCCGAAAGTATTATGATGCCTCCTGTGCGGCCGTTTATGTATATATGTATATAACCTGAAAGATTGCAGTCGTCGGCTTCAACCCCCACGCATATAATGTGGGGGTGTTCGCAGAAGACGCATGTTCACACTTGATCCAACATCTTGGTCCATTAAGGAGGTGATAGTGCAGCGAACTAGGCAACCGGACTATAATGCTTTAACACTTTCACTTAGCCAGAGGAGTTTGACAGTGGGGCTACTACACTCATCCGAATTCGGGGTGCATACATGCCTGGCCGGGAAACGGCCCTTCGTTAAGGCGGAGGAATCCCGAAGATTCTGGTAGGTTATCGAGTGGTTGACCATTCTCACGCTATATCATGACAATCACAGTAGTTCTCCTGGTGTCGCCTTAGCCGATAGAGCGGAACGTAAGGTAGCAAAACACAGGAGCCGGGCAAACCCAACATTTGACCAAAGACATGATTCGGAGCTGATGCATATAAGGCCAAACTCGCGACGTCGAACACTCCCTAAGGTATTTGGTCTTTATGGTGTAAACCGGGCCTGAACAGTGCCCTTTGTAATAAGCCCTTGGTGTCGAGGTACGTGCAATATTCTGACATGGCCACATGCCAATACTCAGCATCCATCTCAATTGTACTGAGAATACGGGGGATGTGTATCAACAAGAGACAGTAAAAAAGGTTTACACAGGGTCTTAATCTAAAAAGAATCCTTGGAACGGGTCCCTGCTGCACGTCTGCGCATGTGTCTCCGTTGTGCCGTATCCTGGATGGGTGTAGCATGATGGTCATCTGTAAAAGAGAGGAACTTAGTTGAAAGGTCGTGCAAAAAGGTAGGTTGTACTAAAGAAAATATGTACAGTTCAAGATGAGTAAAGTTGAGCCTAATTGCCACTTGTTTACGCGCTATTGAGCCCCTTGTATTGTAATGGGGGTATAGCCATCAAACCTGTATCAATTACATATAACCATGCCGGACTCGTCTAACCGCGTCCATGGTCTTAATGACATGTCGGATGCTTTAGTTGGTGAGGCCGTTTAGCGTGCGGCTGCCAAGGCAGCCGCACGGTCTTCCGCGCGCAAGGAGTGCTCAATATTTCCATTTACCTTAATGATGCCGCGTGGACCGGGCATCTTAAGCATAAGAGAAGCATAATGCGGTATTGCGTTAAAGCGAGCGAAAGCTTCGCGTCCGAGTAGAGCTTGATAGCCACTTTGGAACGAAGCGATGTGGAAGGTTAACTTTTCGCCGCGGAAATTATCGGGAAAGCCGAATATAACCTCTAGTAGCAGGGAGCCCGTGCAATGGGCTTCTGGGCCTGACGTTACTCCTTTAAAGGTAGTATTGCTATGGCTAATTTTTGCTAGGTCTATCCCCATGTTGCGTACTGTGTCCTGATATATACGGTTTAAACTGCTGCCGTCGTCCATCAGAACTCGTGTGAAGTGGTATCCGTCAATTATTGGGTCTAGTACCAAGGCAGCCCATCCTGCACGCCGGACACTTGTTGAGTAATCCCGATGGTCAAAAGTGATCGGTTGGGACGACCAGTGGCAGAATTCCGCGGTGATAGGCCCTAGGGCATGTGTCTCTGGGAGTGTCGCTTTGTTTCTCCCCTTTATTACGTGTAACACGTTGACTGTTTTGACTTATAGTGGGAATTTCTTCTGTTCCCTAGTGCTTTGCTTGCGAGGCTTGTCCTCGTCTTCGCTTGGTGTATCCTGCCCCTTATGTTCGGCATTGAGCTTGCCGGACTGCTTGAAGACCCAACATTCTCTATGGGTATGATTTGCAGGTTTGTCGGGGGTACTATGGATCTGACATATTTGGTCCAGAATCTTGTTTAGGCTGGACAGTTCGTCTTTGTTGCCTTTGGAGGGCGGCTTTTGCTGACCTGGCCGGGAGCTTCTGAATCCGGTGTTTACCGCCGTGCTCTTTGGGTTGTCTTCTTTATTCCGGCGCTTGTTTTTGCTGCATCGTGATTTCTCGTTTCCGTCACTGACTTCGGATGTACTTGGGTCGCTGGTGCTGCATTGGGCTAACCAGCTGTCCTCACCCGCGCAAAAGCGGGTCATGAGGCTTGTTAATGCTGCCATTGTTCTCGGCTTTTCTTCGCCGAGGTGTCTGGCGAGCCATTTTTCTTGAACGCTGTGCTTGAAAGCTGCTAAGGCTTCAACGTCCGGACAGTCTACTATTTGGTTCTTCTTAGTGAGGAACTTGTTCCAAAGTTTTCGGGCTGACTCTCCGGGATGTTGAGTTATATGACTTAAATCGTCTGCATCATGTGGTCGGACATAGGTCCCTTGAAAATTTGCCCGAAAGGCGTCTTCGAGCTCTTCCCAGCTTCCCATGGAGTTTTGGGGGAGGCTTTTAAGCCAGTGCCGAGCTGGCCCTTTGAGCTTGAGGGGTAAGTACTTGATGGCGTGGAGATCGTCTCCTCGAGCCATGTGGATATGGAGGATATAGTCCTCAATCCAGACCCCAGGGTCTGTTGTTCCATCGTACGCCTCTATGTTTACGGGTTTGAATCCCTCTGGAAATTCATGGTCCAGCACCTCATCGGTGAAACATAGAGGGTGTGCGGAACCCCTGTATTTGGGTGTACCGTGGTGTTCAGATGTTTATTGTGTTGTATTGCATACTGGAGCGCGCTTGCGTGGCCCATATATGGATCTGGTTGCGCCGTCCTTTTGATGCGAGCCCTCGTGTGGATCGCGTACTGGCTTATGTGTGGCGTCGTTTGCCGCTCTATATTGCCCACGAGGTCGTCTATCCGACCGAATGGCCGTTTTGTTTTCTAATTGTGGGGTTCTAAGGCCTTCTCGTCGAATTCGGGTCGCAACTTTCGCTTCGGGTAGCTCTTGGTGTGGCGATTACCGCCGTACTTCGCTGCAGTGTTGAGTACTCCACTCCATCTGATTCTGAGTGTGTCTTGTGCAGCCCTGAGCCTTTGCTTCTGCTTTTTTAGACTCCTCGCAGTGGCAACAAGCCCTTGATGGGCATTCTGTTGCTCCGGGCGCCTGTCCGGTGTGATATCGTCCAGACTGTTATCTTCGACGGAGTCGGGTTGTTCGGTTTGATTCTCCGTGTTGCCCTGGTCGGGCGATGGTTCACCCTGCTCTATCATTGGGTCTATATGATCGTTGTTTCTGTCGAGGCAGGGTTTGGAGCGGTGCTTACGCCGCCACTTTGACTGCTTCTCGAGGGAACCACCCTTCGTTGCGTCCTTCCGTTCCTCGTCGTTGTTTTCTTTGGGTGTGTCCACCATGTATACATCATATGATGAAGTGTGCGTCCAGTGCCCTATGGGCAGTGGTTCCTGTTCGTCTCCTGCATCGTCGTCCATACCGTCGATGTCTTCGGAGTCAAGGTCGAGCATGTCGGTCAAATCGTCGACAATGGCTACTAAGTGGGTGGTGGGTGGGCGGCGAATTTCTTCGTCATCCGCACCCCAATCCGGCCGGACATAGTTCGGCCAGGACTCTCCTGACAAGGAGAGAGACCTTAGTGAGTTCAGTATGTCGCCGAAGGGCGAGCGCTGAAAGATATCCGCGGAGGTAAACTCCATGATCGGCGCCCAGTCGGATTCGATAGGCACGGGCGCAGGTGGTTCGGAGTCCGTGGCCGAGGAAGGATCCGGTAATGTGGCATCACGGCTCTCGTGAAGGGTAAGGTCGATATTCGGCTCGATCGCCGCTGAGGGTGCGGCCTCCGTGGCGGGGTCTATCCACCCGTCCATGGATGGCGCAACTGGTTCTGAATTGAGAGTCAGAGCAGTTGCCGGCGCGATCTCCTGGACACTGTCTGATGGCAGAGCTAAATCATGCTCATCGTGACCGCATGGCGCACTAAGCAGGGGCTCGAATCCGTCGAAGATCAAGTCTCCGCGGATATCGGCCGTGTAGTTTAAGCTTCCAAACCTGACCTGATGGCCAGGGGCGTAACTCTCGATCTGCTCCAGATGGCCAAGCGAGTTGGCCTGCAGTGCGAAGCCGCCGAATACAAAGATCTGTCCGGGGAGAAAAGTCTCACCCTGAACTGCATCGCTATCGATGATCGAAGGAGCCATCAAGCCTAATGGCGACGACACAGAGGAACTCTCAATGAAAGCACCAATGTCGGTGTCAAAACCGGCGGATCTCGGGTAGGGGGTCCCGAACTATGCGTCTAAGGCGGATGGTAACAGGAGGCAGGGGACACGATGTTTTACCCAGGTTCGGGCCCTCTTGATGGAGGTAAAACCCTACGTCCTGCTTGATTATTCTTGATAATACGAATAGTACAAGAGTTGATCTACCACGAGATCGGAGAGGCTAAACCCTAGAAGCTAGCCTATGGTATGATTGTATGTTGTCCTATGGACTAAAACCCTCCGGTTTGTATAGACACCGAAGGGGGCTAGGGTTACACAAGGTCGGTTACAAAGAAGGAGATATACATATCCGTATTGCCTAGCTTGGCTTCCACGCCAAGTAGAGTCCCATCCGGACACGGAACGAAGTCTTCAATCTTGTATCTTCATAGCCCAATAGTCCGGCTGTCCGGAGACCCCCTAATCCAGGACTCCCTCAATGAGGAGGACTTGTTATTATGATGATGAGTTGTTATTATGATCATGATGAGTTATTATATCATTGGGTTGAAGAAAAATGGATTAGATTCAAGTGGATGGATCGAAAGTGATCAGGTCTGGATTAGTAGGACGATCCTACTAATCCAAACTTGATCACTTTGGATCCATCCAATTGAATCTAATCCACGTTTCTTTCATCCACCGATATAATAACTCATCATGATCATAATGATATAACAATCTCTTAATTTCTATTATATCAAAATTTGTATAACGGTGTATAAATATAGTATAAAACAAAAGAAATAAAATACAGATGAATAGTAGTAGCACGGGGTAAAGGCACACGCTGCTAGTACTTAGCGGTAGCGCGGGTGCAATCCCACGCTATTGATAACTGACTTAGCAGTAGCGTGGAGACGCACCTGCGCTACTGCAAAGAGTTAGCTGTAGCGCAGGCCCCCGCGCTACTGCTAGCCTCTAAACCTGCGCTCCCTAGTAGTGTTTGCTCGCTAGTATCACAAGAGATAGAGGTGCCCCGTACCTCACTACAATTCAATTTTACCTCATTGGATATGTGTCTATGTAGTCGCTCTTTGAAACATCCAAATATTATAACACAATATGGTGGTCAAGGTCACGTCAAAATACCATGCCAATGTCCTAAACGTTAGTTTATTGTGATCCAGAGGTAGAAAGGACCCCCTAGCATCTTCATGAGACTAAGCTCTGGACACAGATACGTTAGTGGTTTGCTCGCCAGTATTGCAAGAGATAGAGATACCAGTTACCTCACGACAATTCAGTGTTGCCCCATTAGAGATGTGTCTATTCGATCATTCTTCGAAACATTCAAATATTATAGTACGATTTGGTGGTCAAGGTCGCATTGCAATGTCCAAAATGCCAGTTTCTTGTAAACCGGGGGTAGAAAGAACTCCCTAGCATCCACATGAGACTAATCCCTAGAAGACTAAAATTAGCGGTTTGCTTGCTAGTCTTGCAAGATATAGAGATGGCACGTACCTCACGGCAATTCAATGTTGTCTCATTAGAGATGTGTCTATCCAGTCGTTCTTTGAAACGTCCAAATATTATAGTGCAATTTGGTGGTCAAGGTCACATCAATAGACCGCGCCAATGTCTAAAATGCCAGTTTCTTGTGACCCAAAGGTAGAAAGGACTCCCTAGCGTCCGCATGAGACTAAGCCATAGGCACATTTAGTGTCTGCTCGCCAGTATTACAAGAGATAGAGCCGGCAGATACCTCACGACAATTCAATGTTGCCACATTGGAGATGTGTCTATCCGGTTGTTCTTTGAAACGGTCAAATATTATATTACAATTTGGTGGTCAAGGTCACATTGGAATATGTTGCCAATAACCAAAACGTCAGTTTCTTGTGAACCGAAGACAGAATTGACCCCCTAGTGTCCGTGTGAGACTAATCTCCAGACAGACTTACGTTAGCGGTTTGCTTGCTAGTATTGCAAGAGATAGAGATGACACGTACCTCACAACAATTCAATGTTGTCTCATTGAAGACTTGTCTATCTAGTCGTTCTTCGAAACGTCCAAATATATAGTGTAATTTGGTGGTCAAGGTCACATCGATAGACCGCGGCAATATCCAAAACGTCAGTTTCATGACCTACAGATATAGATGACCCCCTAGCGTCCGCATGAGACTAGGCCCTAGACACATTTACATTAGTGTTTGCTCGCCAATATTGCAAGAGATAGAGATGGCAGTTACCTCACGTCAATTCAATGTTGCTGCATTGGAGATGTGTCCATCCGATCGTTCTTCAAAATGTTCAAATATTATAGTACAATTTGGTGGTCAAGGTCACATTGGAAGACCTTGCCAATGACCAAAACGTCAGTTTGTTGTGAACCGAAGGTAGAATTGACCCATAGTGTCCGCGTGAGACTAATCCCTAGACACACTTACGTTAGCGGTTTGCTCGCTAATATTTCAAGAGATAGAGATGACACGTACCTCACGACATATCAATGTTGCCTCATTGAAGACGTGTCTATCTAGTCGTTCTTCGAAACGTTCAAGAGGACATGCGTCACTCAACTACCGAAGAAGAAATAGATAGAGCGGCCATGTTTTCCTCGTCGAGCTAGCGGTTCCCTTACGCAAAGTTGTGATGAAGGGTTGCATCATCAACCACGCAAAACCGGCAGCCCCATGCGTGAACCATGGTGACTCCATTATGCGGCATAAACCCTGGGAAGAGTCGTTACTTGGGTCTCCGCAAGTGTTTTCTACATCTTTTTTTCGGCCGTTTGTCGCATGTAGAAAAGAGAATGAAGATTGTACACAACGGATTTGACAAAAGTTGTGCATTAAGTGGACTAGATCGGTCGATAGCGATGCGCAAGTGTTCACCGACAACAACATTTTATTCTTATTCCATTCACCGCTTCCATTTACTGACTTGTAAAATGGCAAAATAGGTTTTTAGTTTGGTTATTAGTTAAACTACTCCAAGGTTTTTCATCTGAAATATTGATGTTCTCTTCTTTGGAAGAGAAACATTGATGTTCTAGTAGAAAACAAAACATTCACATTTTTGTAAAGAACAAAACCCCCTGTAATTTTGCTGTACCCAACCCGGCAGGTCGGACCACGGTGAAGGGAGACACCAACCACCACCAACAGCGGGAGGCTGGGCGCGGGGCCCCACGAGTGCAGAGCCGCCCTGGCCTCGGGGATATTTTTGTCCGGAAGCCGCCATCGCAGCAACTGACGGAGCCAGCGCCTCCACGCGTTGCCCGCTGGTTGGCCCACAGGTCCCCCTCGAGGCCCCCGGAGCACGCCACGTAGTATTAACCACCGGGGCGGAGGAGGGAGGAGCGCCCCCCTCCCGCCCCACTGCGCTGCCCACGACGGCCAGACCTCACCAGGATCCTCTGCGCTGTGCGCTACCCACATTTCACACCCACACCGCAACAAACTCGTCGTCGCCGTCGTCGCCAGGTCTCACTCTCGCCACCCTCCTCGCCTCGCCTCGCCTCTCACCCACCAGGCCACCACTCTCTTTCTCCCTCCCTCTCTGTCTGTCTCATCTGCCTCTGGCCTTTCCAGGAAACGCATGTGACCCGCTGCGGCCTGAGGCGAATTCTCTCCTGGTGTCCGTGTCCGTTTGATGCTCAAGGAGGACAGGTGGGGAGGGACGGAGGGGATCATGGACTTCAGGAGCAGCAACGGCGGGTCGTCCTCGGAGCGCAGGCCGGCGGAGGGGGCGCCGCTGACGAGGCAGGGGTCCATCTACTCCCTCACGTTCGAGGAGTTCCAGAGCACGCTCGGCGGGGGCGCCGGCGTGGGAGGCAGCGACCTCGGGAAGGACTTCAGCTCCATGAACATGGACGAGCTGCTCCGGAGCATCTGGACCGCCGAGGAGAGCCAGGCCATGGCTGCCTCCGCCTCGGGCGCGGGCGCGGGCGCCGGCCCGCCGCCCACGTCGCTGCAGGGCCAGGGCTCGCTCACGCTGCCCCGCACCCTCAGCGCCAAGACGGTCGACGAGGTGTGGCGCAACCTCGTGCGCGATGACCCGCTTCCGGTGGGGCCGGAGGGTGCCGAGCCGCAGCCCCATCGGCAGGCGACGCTCGGGGAGATGACCCTGGAGGAGTTCCTGGTCAAAGCCGGCGTGGTGCGAGAGATCCCCACCGCTCCTGCAGTGCCGCCCCCGCCCATGCAGCCGCGGCCGGTCCCTGTTGTCCCTAAAGGCCCTTCCTTCTACGGGAACTTCCCGAGCGCCAACGACGCCGGTGCGGCGGCGCTGGGGTTCGCGCCGGTCGCCATGGGGGATCTGGCCATGGGCAATGGGCTCATGCCGATGGCAGTTGGTATGGGAGGCGCCCCTCTGGTTGTGCAAACTGCGGTCAACCCGGTTGATTCTGGCAGCAAGGGGAGCGAGGATCTGTCATCGCCGTCCGAACCAATGCCGTACTCGTTCGAGGGGATTGTGAGGGGGAGGAGGACTGGCGGCGGCGTGGAGAAGGTGGTGGAGAGGAGGCAGAGGAGGATGATCAAGAACAGGGAGTCCGCCGCTAGGTCCCGCGCCCGCAAGCAGGTATTTTTAGCATCTTCTACACAATTTATGCATTCTTACTTACTCTTGAAGCCATGTTGAGCTGGAGATATGATCATATATGGAAATTCCATTTCAGTAGTTCATTCTGAAAGCTGAGTCACTGCTCCTCGTGTTCCTTGTGCCTGCTGGAGTTTCCTGTTTTGGTAGTAACAATTCAATTTCCTTATCTGCACAGGCTTATACAATGGAGTTGGAAGCTGAAGTTCAGAAGCTCAAGGACCTGAACCAGGAACTGGTGAGGAAACAGGTAACTTTTCTACAAACCCTGCCATTGGACATGCTAAATCTGCTACTTCACTGCATTTTGTGTAAAGGAGGATTTATAGCATACACTCTGAAGTGGATAGTTTCAGCCTGTAGACCCCACTGGTAGCTATTTTGCTTGTTTTGTCCATGTTGGCATCAGAGTGTTGTGGAGCATTCACCATGACCTGTTCCTTTTTTATCTTGGTAAAACCTGTTTGTCAGAAACATTCCATTCTTTGAACCCAAGTGTGGTATATTCAGTCTCTTTTGCATTAACCTTTGATATTCTTTGAACCCCTGTCAGTCTCACAATAATAGGTTGTTGCAGTAACTTCCCTAATCAAATTTTAGGGTGATGGCTGTAGTCTCGTATTCAGAAGTGTTGCATCTAATTTCACCCCATATGTTTTCGGTTACCTCAAGAATGTAGCATATGGTCGTGCAATGTAGCATATGTTCGTGCATAACGGGGCACTCTTTTATATACATGTCGCAGTACCAAAAAGCAGGATATCATGCTCACAATTCATGTTGTTGTGACTTAGTGATCCTATTCTCCTAGCTTATATCAGATATTGTTGATGTCTACCAAAATCTCCGTCCATAGGACTATAATACCATACTTAAAACAAGATCAATAGCTCTTGTATTGTGAACGTGGCACTAATCGTTTCTTTTCATCATGGTGCAGGCAGAGATACTGGAAATGCAGAAAAGAGAGGTAATTGATTGTCTCTCGTCGATCCCAAACTTTCCTATTTCTATGTATAGATCAACAATTTAGCCTATTGTTTAGTACATTCCATTTTCTTATGGATGGCTGAGTTAGACATCGCGGTACTAAGCATGCCTTTTCCAAAAAAAAAAACATGCCTTTTCCATTTTCTTATGGATGGCTGAGTTTTTTCGACAAAATGGATGGCTGAGTTAGTTGCGGCAGTACTAAGCATGCCTTTTCCATTTTCCAATGGATGCTGAGTTAGACGCTGCAGCACTAAGCATGCTTTTATAACATCAGTAACTGCATATCCCCTTTCTGTATGGTGAATCCAAGAAATTGCTCAAGTATAAGCTGTACTTTCTATGTCAATGTTTTTCGATGACTTCACAAATGGGTTAGCACTAAGTTGATCTTTAGAATGACATTCTACAAATAGGTTAAAATTACTAAATTCAGAGTTAGAACAGGTGACATTATTTTTCTGAGATTTAACTGAATTCTCAAAATTATTTTACAAGTTTTTTGACCTGACACATGTGTGGTGTCGAAGTCGGTGGGGTCCTGACAGGGGCCTTCAGCTTGTTACAAATTCTTTAATCGTGTAAATTGCAGAATAATGCAAAGATGTTTTGTTAAATTAGAAATAGAAAATTAAATGAGGTATTCCTCATCACAGATTCATTCAGTATCACATCTAGGTTCTAAAAGGTGAAATTTACTAGGAGTTTTTTTTCCGCAAAAGAGGATAACCCCCGGCCTCTGCATCAAGCGATGCACACAGCCATCATATTTACTAAGAGTATTTAGATATTTATTTAAATTGCATGGTTTAAGTTCCATTTCATGCAAACTATCACATAAAGAATGAAATGTGTGAAATTAAAGCTTGTCTATCTTCATATGTGAATCAGTTTATGACATATCGATCTTTTCTCACAAGGAGTCGTCCTATGGCCCCACACAGAAATAGTCTATTTCATAGAACTTGAGATGTTAATTTCCAAAATCTTGTACTGACGGGAAATTGATCTGACTGACAGCAGGCCCCTGAGATGAAGGATCAGTTCGGACGGAAGAAGCGGCAGTGCTTGCGAAGAACGTTGACCGGCCCCTGGTGAGGATCGAGGAGTCAATTGGCATCGGCATTCCACCGGTCGACCTGCTTTGTACATATAATTCGCTCTATTGTAAACCGATGATGGACCAGACCTGTGCTTGGTTGACCTGCTAGCTTCCTTTCTCGTGCTGCTTCAGAGACCGCTGACCTGTAGGCTAGTGTGTAGTCGAGGAGGGGAGCCGTAAGAACCGCTGTAATCTGGCAGTCCTTCAGAATCTAGTGTGTAGAGCTTGTCTGGGTTTGCATAACATCAGTCTTCTTCTTCTTCTTCTTTTTCTAACTTTGCGCCGTAGAAGACTAGCTAGATAAGTTGGGTTTGAGTTTCAGAGGTCGATGTAAGTAAGCCATGGGATCCGAGAAGCATCCTACACCCGGCTTCATGTTTGGCTAGTCAACCGAAGTTTGTATATCCTGTTGGCTGTAGTTTTAAGACTTGCTTTATGCTTTCAGCGGGATATAGGCAGACTTGTCACATTTTGAATGTGTTGCTTATATCTGCTCCTGTTAATCGCCTGGGGTTTTATCAAGCACGCTTTCATCTGAATGTGCCTGGATGCCTTTGCGGCATAGGTTATCTTAGAATAATGGTATAGGATGGGATCACATTCATTGGCATATGCTAACCCGGATGTAGATGCGGCATAGGTTATCCTTTTCTGAGGGATTGTGTCAGAGTTTTCAGACATGCCCAAATCGTCTGTGTTAGCCAGTATTATACGTAGCCTCTGTACATGTCATTGTATCTTGTACTATACACTTTATACACTATATATATATATATATATATATATATATATATATATATATATATATATATATATATATATATATATATACGGTGGCGCTATTCTGTGCGTGCGCGCAGAATGCCTTTGCGTACACTCCGGTCCTAATTAGGTAGGCACGTCGCGTAGGAGCCTCTCCACCGCTAATTAACTGAGCGTAAAACTCTGTGAAGAAAAAAGTAAAGTATTTAATTTGGTTACCATATGTGGTCCGCGACGTCTCTATTCTAAGCTCTTTAATCATTGACAGTAATAGAACCATATAGATGGTAATGAATTACTACATGTGCTTTGCCAAGCAATGAATCTGTCGGCTCATGTTGCTTACATGTAGTAATGAATTACTACATGTGTTTTACTCTCAAATTGTTAGCAGTAATAGGGATAGAATAGATGGTAATGAATTACTACATGTGATTAGAAAGCAATGAATCCCTCGGCTCGTACTCCTAGTAAAACCATGTTATATGTGGCAATGAATTACTACATATGATTTGCTCTCAAATTGTTAGGAGTAAAAAGGATGGTTACCAAATAATAGAGATGGCTCGTGGCATTTGTTAAACCTAGCAAAAAAACACGCTGATATGTAGTAACAAATTACTACTTTGCTCTTTTCGTTGTAAAGTACACTTGAAAGATAAAAAATGAAAAATGATGCGTGAGCAGTAACCCAATTAATATTGTTACTATTTTTCCATAGCTTATTACTATACACCATAATTATGTGACAGACAGAGAAGCTACAGGTGCAGCAGTAACCAGATTAACTTGGTTACTATATTCTCTGATGATTTTACTATCATCACAAGAAAAAAAGGTAGTTATTCCAAGCAAAGGCATGTGTAGTAACCTTTTTTCTACCGTTACGATGCTTTCAATAGGCGGAAGGCAGTATGGCTAACTTCCTGTGGCAGCAATGCGCGCAGCCTGGCCAGCGCGCAGGATAAACGATTATGCGCGCTATTCGTCACTCTGGGTAAGGAATTTTTATTCCTCACCCCAACCCATCACGCAATGAGTCAAGCCAGCATGCATCCACGTAGGAAATAGAAGGCTTGTGAGGTAAGATTATCCTCTACAGAATCTGTGGAAACATCACAACGAGAGAAGGGAGGTGAGGTAAGATTTGGTTGGCTATGAAGTAAGATTATGCCAAGACAATCTGTCCATGCGCCCAAAAAGCACAGTAAGAAAAGTGAGACTGCGATGTGAAGTTACGGCATCATTTTTTTGGATAGGCTGCATTGTCCGTCAGGTTTAGACGCGAAAAAAGGATCTGTTCAGCATTAGCATCGCTGCTTTGTGTCATTCGTGTTATTACTCTTCAGACGCATGTCCACATTCTTCCTGAGTGGATTAAAATCGATAATAACTATTTTAACGAACTAAAGTTGAGCACTAGGAAGGACTTGGCTTGCCAAAACATGACACCATTCTGATTCAGGCAAAGATGGTCATGTTCATAAGGGCTGCTCAGATTAAATCCCTCACCTTCTGAGCCGAACTATTGGAGTCTACTGAAGTGTCACATCTTGTTTGGATGGGCTCTAAAATTTTGGCATGCCAGCCCACCATTGCATCCAATTCGCTGGTGGGACGAGGGTGGAGGTCTCAAACATTCATGGCGGAGATCTCATTTTGCATCTTACAAACATGCCAACAATTGTAATTGCAGGACCAACAACAAGAGCATCCTGCCTTTGTACTTCCACACTTGTATCCGGCTTAGCTTTATCATTCTCAATCATCCATTGTGAATCCTCAATTACAGAAAACAGAACATTTAATCAAGAAAAGCCAGAATGTCTTGATGATCTATCACAAAAATATCTAAACACTAACCACTTAACTAAAAAGTGCAGATTTCTACGAACCGCTGAGCTTGTAAGCCTGAAAGAAATGATATGACACTTGATTGAGCCAGACACAGATATCCTTAAATGAGGTGGTATGATAAATTACTCCAACCAGAACCACAACTACTATCAATATTAATACTCTCCCAACCTGAATTAAAAAAATAACAAAAACTGAACTTACATAAATATTGCAGATCTAATACAAATTGGAACAGCTCAAAAGTCTACTGAGACGACCACATTTTATTTATTCTTGCACACATCTAGTACTACAAAATAAAGAAAACCCTACGGGTCAGTGAGTCAGTGTACATAGAAGTACCAAACTATGCTGCATACCGGAGTAGTATTTCTGAGAAATGTCTCACTATGACCTATACGGATTTGGTGATCAGAGACTTTCTATTTCATAAGAGATATACGAGACGTAATCACCTGGCTGTGCAGTAGACAATCTAGAACAAACACAAACACAGACTGTACATGGTGATGTTGTAAAACTAGATACAAAGCATGGTGATGCAAAAATAACATGTTCATCTATTATCTGCTTAAAATTTTGAAAACATAATAAAACTATACGTTCAAAAGGATTCCAGTATGAACTATTAAATTTCTAAAGAACATTATATGCTTGAAAGAACAACAGTGTTAGAAATTCCACCAAAATATGCATAACTAGTAGTGAAAAATTTCAGTTAGAAATATCACAATGCAACGTGATATTCGGATTTCAATTGATTATAAAATCAAGTACCAAATTATCCACTTGAAAATGTTAATGCATACGCTCCAACCTTTCAACTCGAATGATATATTTACTAATGACCACAACTGTATGTACAAATTCTCTCATCACTTCCAGCAGCAACGCAGAAGGGAAGAGAACCGCCAGGATATCAATAGACAAAAACTTTTGATATATAAATCTCATTTTACACATGGGCAATTATCCTTTTTGGTGCGCAATAGATGTTGTTTCTGCAACTGTGCATTTTAGGGAGAGTAGGACGGTACTGAGCTTGCTGGACGATTTGACAGTGATGACCACCTTGAATGGATCTGGAGCAGTCATGAAGGTGGGGGTGGCAAGCATCATTCCCATTAGAGCCCTCCTTCTATTACCTTGCAGAGCGAAGATGAAATGGGAATGGTGGCGGCCAGCCGCCGCCGCCATGACACACGTGGCTAGCAGGATTTACCTCGTCGACTAAAATTTGATGATAGAACTTTTGATTTCTGAAACAAATAAAGCCAAATGAAAATAGTAAGACAGCCTTAACTACTAAAAGCTTGCAGAATTTAGGCTTGAGCTACATAAGCAACATAAATGGAAAAAACACTAAAAATCTGTAGTTTATCAGCTCCTTGGTGCATTCAAACAGTTAGTGAGCACCATGTGAAGTGGATTAAAGAACACAATTCTGCTTATACATGAATATGTGTTGAAGTTGTAGAAATTGAGCTCTGAGGGCTCAAACACAAAATTGGACTCTGCCTCGGAGGCTTGTTCTATGAGGTAAGCACTTCAGATGGGCCTCCCATGAAAATATAGTTGACACTGAATTTGAAAACAATGATTCGCTTGAAACCCCAAAAAAGTAACAACATAAAAAAGTTGTAACTTCTTACTACAAAAGCAAACAAGACCAGTAGCAAATGCGTACTCTCCTTTCCCTTACAATACCAAGCTGCAAGTTGGTTTTCAGAATACCATGACAGAACAAAGAATTTGATTGGCCTCCTTTAAATTTCTTTCAGTTATGTAGACTAATTGAATTAACCAAGACAAGCTCCTACAAGTAAGCCATCATTCACAACTTCAGGTAAAAATCAATCACACAATCATCATAGCTTTATCCTATTCTGATCCACCATATAAAAGAATATTAAATAATTGGATCGAATAGTTAAATGCATGAAATGGAGAGTTTGAAGCAATGGTCATATTTCACAATTAAGAATGCTCCTACAGTCACGAGAATCACCTGAAGCTCTAGTGACTTGTGACTTGTGAGGCACCTGAAGCTCTAGTGCTAGAGGAAAATTGACGGGATCTGTAGCTAGGTTGGGCCGACACAAGTAAATAAAATTTCCTAACCTTGTGACTTCTGAGGCACCTGAAGCTCTAGTGGCGCTGAGTTACCTAGGCCGCAATTGATTCCAGCCGGCGCGAGTTCTGGGAGGCAGCCTTGTCAATTTCAACTGGAGATGAGGTCACAGAGGAGGTCGAGCCGCCGCATCTCCTGTTGGCTGCCGCCGCGACACACAGCCCTCCTCTATGCACACTGAGATCACCGAGCGGCCGAACCCCTGCCTCCGTCGGTCAGGACGAGAGAGAAACACAACATGGCGGAGGTAAAAATGCCTGCTCGGTGAACTTGTCGAGCTATCCATAGTGATCAACGTCGTCGAGGTTACCCGCAACCACGCCACGAAGCCTCCCGCGGGGCGGCCGGCCGAGGAGGCCACCACCAGCCACAAAGCCTCCCTCAGCACTGCCCGCCTCGACCCCGTCGCCGGAAAACGGGGCCGCGCCAATGCCGCACGCAGCTACCGCTCGCCGTCGAAACCTCCCATCGCTTGCCCCGTTTGCAGTTAGAATAGGTCCAGAAACTGCAGGGAGTGGGTTTGGTCCCAAAAAACCGTAAGCAACATAAATAAAAATGGAAAATGAAATACATTGACCGGGGAAAGGAGTGGTGCGACAACCACACCGAGACCAGGTGCATCGGAGGGGAGCGTTTCGACCCGGGTGAAGAATTACTTATTCTTCACCCAGGGTGATGAATAGACTTTCTATACACACACACACACACACACACACACACACACACACACACACACACACACACACACACACACACACACATATATATATATATATATATATATATATATATATTGTGTGTGTGTGTTACTATTCATCACCCAGGGTGCAGAATAAGTTATTCTTCATCCTAAGTAATCTTACGATCATTTCATAATTAAGTTACATTTCGAATTCAAATA
>NC_041388.1:399978097-399978857 GCF_002162155.2 Triticum dicoccoides | reverse complement strand
AAGAATAACTATTCCTCACCCAGGGTGATGAATAGCGCGAAATAGGATCGCGCTATTCGTCACTCTGGGTGAGGAATAATTATTCTTCACCGCCCTCTATTTTATCATCAATGCACCGTAATTTTACGTTTCGTAAGTTTTGTCTTATTTCCGACGCAAAAAGAGACAGTAAGAAAATATATAATCATCGTAAAAAATATTTTATGTTATGTAAATTACAAACATAAAAACATAGTCTAAAATACACATAAACTGCAAATTTTCTTGTCTTATGGCCTCTATTTTATTTTCTTATGTCAAATTTTACGTAGTGAATCAATATGAATGTAACTAATTTGAATTCCAAACGTAATTTAATTATAAAATGATCGTAAGATTACCTCGAGTGAAAAATAACTTATTCTGCACCTTAGGTGATGAATAGTAATACTATTCGTCACCCTGGGTGAGGAATAGTTATTCTTCACCTCCCTCTGTTTTACCATCAATGCACCTTAATTTTACGTTCCGTAAGTTTTGTCTTATTTCCGACATAAAAAGGGACCGTAAGAAAATATATAATCGTCGTAAAAAATATTTTATGTTATGTAAAATTACAAACGTAACAATATAGTCTAAAATACACATAAACTGCAAATTTTCTTATCTTATGACCTATATTTTTATTTTTTTATGTCAATTTTTACGTAGTGAATCAATATGAATGTAAATATTTGAATTCCAAATGTAATTTAATTATGAAATGATCGTAAGATTACAT
>NC_041388.1:399976417-399977784 GCF_002162155.2 Triticum dicoccoides | reverse complement strand
AAACGTGAGTGTAGAATAGTTTATTCTACATCCCTTAGTAATGCTATATACAAAATGTAGTAAAACGATGTATAAAATATAGTAATTAGAAAAATATAATTTTTACTACATAAGTTTGTAATTTACTTCATTTTTACAAAAATTACTATATTTTACATACTGTGTTACTATAGTTTACATAATATTTCATCACGCAGGGTGCAGAATAAGTTATTCTTCACCCGAGGTAATCTTATGATCGCTTCCTAAATAAATTATGTTTAGAATATAAATAGTTAGATGCACATTGATTTATTATGTAAAATTTGGTATAAAAAAGCAAAAATATAGGTTATAAGACCAGAAAAATCACATTTTATATATGTTTTACACTATATTTTTACATTCATAATTTTACATAACATAAAATATTTTTTACAGCCAGTATATATTTTCTTACGTTCTCTTTTTATGTATGAAATAAGACAAAATTTACGAAACGTAAAATTACGGTGCCTTGATGTCAAAATAGAGAGGGAGTGAAGAATAACTATTCCTCACCCAGGGTGGCGAATAGCACACCCTAGGTGAGAAATAGTTATTCCTCACCCCACCCAAATGTGCAACAACCAGTCCACCACAACGAACGTGAGACAAAAATAGTTGTGAGGTAAAATTACGTCCGGAGTGGAGGAACGAGTGCCGCATCAAAACCATAGTAAGAAAAAGGTCTTGTAACATAAATTTACAACACACATGCGAGGTAGTTATGGCGTAGTGGCAATAAACCAACGGGATGACAGACATAAGAAAAGACTGGCGTAATTTTACGGCAATAAAATAAGTCACCTACGTGACCCTTAAAAAAAGGTCACGTACGTCTACAGCTAAGAAGCGTGCCTTCTGGGACTTTGGAGGCGACAGCTCTTGCGTTCCCAATGTAAATAGAAGGAAAACCTTTTTAGGGATAAATGTAAGGAACACTAGGAGCCATGTATAGCTGCTGAAACTCCAGCGAGCACCGCTACAATGTTACTCCTTCGGTTCGTATGAAATTGATACTGCAGAGCAGCATATAAATACGTTTATGTTACTATGTTGATGTAGGGGAGCATTACTCTGCTTCACACTTTGTTTCACGCGGTATTCGCACTTCAAAGACCCTAGCACTGAGACACTTATGATGCTCAGATGTCCATATCTTAGTTTTTTGTCAACTATGGCAATTGGAGTTTCTCATATCCACGTATAATGTTGATTCAATTCAATTTTCCCAAGCTAAACTATCATATATTTCTATTAGATTCTATGCCCATTTACATTATTGGACCCTACAATATTTTTTTAGGGGAGAGGACATGAGCTGACCTTTTAATACTTAGAGAGAG
>NC_041388.1:399947410-399976159 GCF_002162155.2 Triticum dicoccoides | reverse complement strand
GACTGAATGGAGGTCCATATGCATCTGGGTATAAACTTGTACAGATGAACCAACAGGGAAGAATGACTAACATAATAGATTTCTAGGAACATGATTACCATCATCAACAAGAAAGCAATTTTTTATCAGATTTGCCGAGCTACATCAGTTCGAGAGTTCGCCTCCTCTTCAGTCACATTATTTTGGTGGGGAAATCTCTTTGGTGGGTGCACTACCCAGCGGCATGGTCTCCATCGGAAATTCTTCCCTCCGCAAGAATTATTTGCTACTGTTTTCTCCTTGCACGTACATCATAAAACAACTTCCAATGATAGTCCTCAAAATGTTGTAACTGGACATCTTTAAATGCAGAAGCATTTGAAGCAGAGATCTGTTCCAGAAATAGAATAATGAATGCTGAAACTGACTATTGCAACAGAGATATTCATATGAACCGAACAGTTGATTGAAAGGGGAAAGAATCATCTCATTCAGGACTTGAGCACAACTAATCAGAATTTAATGAGTTGATCAACTTCTAAGGCTGTACGTAAACAGCTAATTTATTCCGGTCTTTATTGCCAAACTGTCAAAATAGGTTGCTAAATAAACTGGCAGACAAGCTATTTATGCGGCTCCTACTTGGCATTGGTATCAAAATAACGAAAGTGTGCACTGAAATAATTTGGTTTGGCAATCAGCACTTCAAAGGAATTAGGATTTGCAAGCGATGATAGACACAACTCACTATAGCGACAGGGATCAACAGCACCGTCTCACTCCCTCAAACGACCGATATAGATTGGGAGACTTGACACCATCTTGAGCCGCCTTTGTAATAGCGTGTAAAGACTTGACCATCAGATAGGTAGCCAATTCGAAGGAACAAAAGCGGAAACTAGAATGAACCTATGATGGCATCAGCTAGGTGTCAAGAAATGTATTATCCTGTTCTAAAGAAAATGTGCAGGAACAGTATATGAATTCCAAAAAAATTCTTTCAAGAATCATCATTCTAATGTAGAGCTTCACCTAAATTTGGGGACAAAATCAAAATCAAAATCAAATACACAGATCTTAACTTTGAAAACATTAACACAATCTGAAAATAAAAAAGGTCGCAAATTTATTAAAAATCAGAAATTCAGAATAGCCCAAAAGTTGATGGTTGTACAACCTTATTAAACACATCTTCTAGTCTTATGGAGGACACCATTATTTTTAACCCTGTGAAAATTACATCAAAATCTGAGTTGTAAACTTGAAACGCAGAGCTCGATTAAAAAGGGAAACACGTGAAGTATGAACTGTTCGTTACAGCTTTATCTTTACTGCCTGGTTATACTATTAGGTCATCAATGGAACTGCTGTATTAAAAGAGCAAACTAACTATTATCCATTACTTAAATTATGTAATCTGTCTTGCCACTATATGACTCTTTTATGTGCGACCGCCACAATCTACTGTTCTTCACATTATCTATTCAGAAGTTTTCATTTTATTAAAGTGTTGATGGGTAGATGCCTCCTTATTACATCATAACTGAGGAAGAGTGTCATGTAATACCAGGTACAGTTCCTCCCCTGGTGTGCATTTGCTGAATTCAAAAACTTGAGATGATTAAAAGAATTCGATGCATACTCTCGAATGTTATATATTAAACTGATTTCAGTACCTTCCTCAGAGAAAATTACTAATGGAATGGAGTACCATAACCCACTTCCTATTTTATCTTCCCCTTCTAAGTAAATAAATACCTACAATTTTATATCACGTCAGTGTATAGTGTATTGTTTTTGAAGCATGATTCATCTCCAGCTAAAATGTAATAGTATCACATAAATGATTTTGATCTAGGAATTTACACAAACAGCTGATGGGCACAAAGTCACAAACTGGGACAATTTTCCATTAGCGAGCACCAAATGATGTGCTTTGAGGAAAATTTATGCAGGCAGCTAGGGACATTTCAATCAACAAATGGAACAAGAATAATTACAAAACTAGATATAAGAGTACCGACTGTGTATATAACCATACATACTGACCTATAATGGATTAGACGACTGTGCAGCCCAAGTAGCTTCCAGGCATGTACGAGACTGAAATCGGTGTTTTTTTTAAAGCAGACTGAAATCAGCGTTGGGGTCAGGGAAGAACTAGAGGGGCGCTGTTGAGGAGTACGCGGCTGAGAGGGAAACACGATTGCTTGCTCGCGAAGGTTGGAGGCAGAACCTGCAGTGGCGTCGGCAGCGGGGGGTCGCACTATACCTGGTGGAAGCACAGGGTACCTAGGACGGCGGTGCTCTTGCTGGCCGGAAGGTAGCGGCGGGGGAGGGGAGAAAGATGTGCTTGGGACCGCCGTGATGGGAGGGGATGCCTGCGCATCATGAAGAAGCCCTACCGCCAAGCAGTACCGACGCCTCTGCACACGGCTCGGCCAACCGGCATAGATGCCGAGCCCACGCGCCGGTCACCACGCCGACGAGCATCACGACGCTGAGCCGACGCCGACACCATGGTGAACCGCCCCTCGCATCGTCGCACGCCTCGTCCTCTCCGCTCCTGATTAGAATCGGAGAGGGGAGTGGGAGAAGTGGGCCGTTCTTTTTAGGGGTATAAAATTGAGGTAAATATACCAGAGGTCTTAGAACTTGCATACTTTGATGCATAAAGTTGTAAAATACGTGTTTGTGGTCACTAAACTTGCAAGACTGTTTAAATACAGTCACTCTCTGTACGCGAGCGTATCCGTTGATGACAGCATGGCATGGGCCCACTGTCAATGACACATGGACGCATTTTTGCACAAAACTCCTCCTCCTTCTTCTTCTATGCAATAAAAATCAACAATCAATGGGACAAAAAGTTTAACTACCAGATCTCGAACCCCGACCTAATGCTAGTACAATACAGGTCACACAAACTGTGCCATACATCTGTAGACAGCTATTAAGAGTAACTAAGATTAATGTACAAAAACGGAAGCGCTCATGGAACAGAAATGGGCTGTGGTCCGGCGACCCATTTTGCACTTGTTTATTTTTCAGAAATTTGTAGATAGTATGCAAATTATAATGCCATTAATAAGATAATTTCAAATAATTTTCATGTATTATTCTAAAATAATACTTATGAATTATAAAAATGTTTGCATAATAATAACACAAATAGTTTTTAAATATTCATAATAACACCTATTCGTTTTATTTGAGAAATTCGTGGATCAGAAAAAATTGTTCATGTATTATTTTCAAATAATATTGTTTGTGCAATTCAAAATATGTACGTGCGTCAAAAAAACTACATGGCATTTACAAAAATGTTTAAAAACTGTAAAAAATATTCATGTAAATTAAGAAATGTACATTGCATTTAAAAAATGTTGACACATTTCAAAAAAAATGTGAGTTTTACACAATGTACAATTATGCTCGCATGGTTCAAAAAACTGTTCGCGTAGTTTTTCTATTGCATGAACATATTTTGAATTACACGAACATTTTTTACAATGTTTAAACATTTTTTAAAATGGCACATACTTACAGAGAACAAGAGTGATAAATACATATACATTGTCTATCTCTAAATTACATCACATGTCGCAGTTGCTTGGTGGTTAGCTTCTGCGCGAGTGAATCTCCATGTCATAGGTTCGAACCCACCGGTTGCACTTTGCATTCTTATTATTAGAAGACATAAATTTCTTCATTATCACTTTTTGGGTCCACCCGAATAGGATATACAGTTTAATATAGTAGTGCAAAGTAAACACATGATACTGTTGGCGTGGTGGTTGTTCAATCGTGCCACTTAGCAGTATGTCCAAGTATGGAACCCCGCCGCCCCACTATTTTTCTTATTTTAAGGGCTCCTATGTAAATAAAAAAAGAACTGCGGGCTTTTCTACAAATCTATCATACAAGAGCAATTACGGTGGCTGACAGCGGGCCTGTGCCATGCTGGCGTCTACGGATACGCATGCGTATGGTGAGAGTGACTGTATTTGAACGGTCTCGCAAGTTTAGTGACCACAAACACGTATTTTACAACTTTGTGTACCAAAGTGACCGCCGCACGCAAGTTTTAAGACCTCTGGTGTATTTACCTCTATAAAATTTTACATTGGTGCAGCGGCAACCGATGGAGCCGTGGTGGTTTCGTTGAGCCGTGCGATCGGGCTAGGTAGTCTGGCTCGGTTGGTCGACCGGGGTGAAAAATTACTGATTCTTCACCCAGGGTTATTAATAGAGTAATGCTAAACTAAGCATAAATGTAGAATAACTTATTCTACATCTCAGTAATGATACATACAAAATATAATAATTTTTGTAAAAATATAGTAAATTACAAACTTAGATAATAAAAAATATTTTCCAAATTACTACATTTTGTAAACTGTTTTATTAGATTTTGTACATAGCGTTATTAGGGGGTGTAGAATAAGTTATTCTACACTCATGCTTAGAATAGCGTTACCCTATATATATATCACTATTCATCACTCAGGGTGCAGAATAAGTTATTCTTCACCCGAGGTAATCTTACGATGATTTTATAATTAAATTACGTTTGTAATTCAAATAGTTACATTCTTATTGATTCACTACGTAAAATTTGGCATAAGAAAATAAAAATATAGGTCATAAGACAAGAAAATTTGCAGTTTATGTGTATTTTACACTATGTTATTACGTTTGTAATTTTACATAATATAAAATATTTTTTACGACGATTATATATTTTCTTACGGTCTCTTTTTACGTTGGAAATAAGATAAAACTTACGGAACGTAAAATTACGGTGCATTGATGGTAAAATAGAGGAGGGTGAAGAATAACTATTCCTCACCCAGGATGGTGAATAGCATATATATATAGGACATCACTATTCTAATCCCAGGATTAGAATAGTTATTTGGATCACAGCAGCCCTATATAGGGCCCGAAGAAAGGTTCCCGAACTTCCTGGAACTGCCGGCCCGGCCCGACAGAATCCCACCTGGACCCCGATCCCGCCACCCCTCCCCAACCCCCCGCTCCTCCCCTCGATCCCCGACCTCCGCCGTGATTCACTCGCCGAAAATCCGCCGGATCCAGCGCCTCCCCTCCTTCTCAAGATCCTGGCCAACCTGATCGAGCTTCGCCCCCTCCGACTCCACCTCCTACCTAACCGCCGGTGCGAGGGAGCCCGCGTCGCCTGGAGGCGGCGAAGCCGCCGGACTTTCTGCCACTAACAGCCATGGACTTCCGAAAGCCTCCTCCTCGGTCCATCGTCACCGCCCGACGGCTTAGCAATGCTCATGACGGCCAAGGCGCAACCTACGGCGAACAGCGCGCCCAAGGAAGCATCTCAGCGGTGGAGGCCGCATCGGTGGCGCCTTCAAATCTAAGAACGGTATATGAATTTCCTCCCTAATCTTGCGAACTCCTTCAATCTTCCCTTACCCGACCTTCTTGCTTCATGCAAGTGAACTTCGCGCCCTATGAAAGACATGGATTGTCGTGTGGTTCCTCTCCTAGCTCTCCGACAAATTGCTCTCAAGGTGGCCTATCAGCTGTTGGAAAAAGGTTGGCCGAACTTCTAGCCGGGGTATGGTTGAACTTCTTCCTTCTGTTTGTTATTTTCTTATAGCCACATGAAGTTCAGGTGGTGTGTGAGCATCAATTTAGGATACAAAAAGCTTTTTTAAAATCTGCCTGCTTACAGCCATGTGAAGTTCAGGTAGTTTGTGAGCCTCAGTCCAGGCTACAAACAATAGAAAATTTGCCTGCATTCACATGTGAAAAGCCATGTGAAGTTCAACTATTTAGTGTGCTAGAGTTCAGGTTGGTATGTAACCTGACCTTCATGTGATCACATGAAGGTCAGGTTGTTATGCACTAGTGGTTCAACCATTCAAACTCATCAAGGTTCAGGTTTTTTAACTGTAGACAGTATTGCCCCTATGCAAAACAAGAAGTTCAGGTTGTGGAGAGTGCTCAGTTCAGGTACATATAAGTAATCAAATAGTATGGAATTAACAGAATGTGAGGTTCATTCTGTGAAGGGTGCTTAGTTCAGGTACAAAAGTATTGGCAGATCCTCAGCTCAGTTAAGAGTGTGATGCCTGTCCAAGGGGAAAAATATGTACATGGACACCACTTTTATAATAGAAGTTCAGGCTATGAATAATGCTCGGTTCACTTACAAAGGGATAGGCAGATGTAACTTGTGTGCTAATAGACAATTTTTTCATTTATTTCAACAAGACGAGAGACACATGAAGAAGCTTAGAAGTTCCCAATAGCAAGTACACAATCCTAAGCCTGTACGCGTTGCACCACCCCCTCAATGGGTCACACCTCAAACGCACCAACAACATTACCAACCTGCTCCAGACCAAAAATGGATGACACCCGAAACACATGGAGACTTCCAAGATGTTGGGTCACAGCCCTATCTGCACAACTTTGCGCCTCCACCTAATTGGGTGACACCGGAAATCCCACGCGGATTCTTTGTATCCACCAGCAGACTCCCAAGCACGCCGATGGAGGAGGGGGTTAGCTCAAGTCCTGCGTGTAACTCTAGAGGTTATCCTGGTGTGCCTCATCAATGCCAGAGCAAAGCAACTAAATCGGATCCCAGGACAAATCCAACAGGAATACACACACGGAGGAGAGTGCTCTACACACCACCACCGTTGGATCCTCCTGCTGTTGCTACAAGTCAGAATTGTACGGGACATAAGGTACATGGATTGCTTCACAAAACAAGAGAGCAAACCAAGACCAGGATCGCAATGCCTCCGCAACCACCTCAAGCAAAAAGGACACAAACAAGAGATAGGCCATCTTCAGCCCTCCTTCCTCCTCGTGATCCACTCCTGCATCCTGCTATGATTACTCCGCCGTGCCCATCCCAGAGGGACACCAGCAGACTCCGGTGGAGTTGCGATCATACACGCACGTAAGTGAAAACAAAAATATTTATATACGCATCTTATATTATCTGCAATTTTTCTACTCCCTCTAGGATAACAAGTTCATAAACAACATTTTAACGTGATGTTTGGATTATTTTTCCTTTTTCTGCAGACACCGGATCTCCCGGATTATCTAATACCAAGACTAAAGATGCGATTCCAAGATGTAGAGAAAGCAAGGGAATTTGATGCAGCAAAGTAGCGTAAGTATTTCCCTTAGTTTTGAGAACCAAGGTATCAATCCAGTAGGAGGCTACGCGCGAGTCCCTCGTACCTGCACAAAACAAATAAATCCTCGCAACCAACGCAAATAGGGGTTGTCAATCCCTATAAGGCCACTTACGAGAGTGAGGTCTGATAGATATGATAAAGATAATATTTTTGGTATTTTTATGATAAAGATGCAAAGTAAAATAAAGGCAAAGTAAATAACAAAGGAAATAACTAAGTAGTAGGAGATCAATATGATAAAGATAGACCCGGGGGCCATAGGTTTCACTAGTGGCTTCTCTCGAGAGCATAAGTATTCTACGGTGGTGAACAAACTACTGTTGAGAAATTGACAGAATTGAGCATAGTTATGAGAATATCTAGGTATGATCATGTATATAGGCATCACGTCCGAGACAAGTAGACCGACTCCTGCCTGCATCTACTACTATTACTCCACTCATCGACCGCTATCCAGCATGCATCTAGAGTATTAAGTTAAAAACAGAGTAACGCCTTAAGCAAGATGACATGATGTAGAGGGATAGACTCATGCAATATGAAGAAAACCCCATCTTGTTATCCTTGATGTCAACAATACAATACGTGCCTTGCTGCCCCTACTGTCACTGGGAAAGGACACCGCAAGATTGAACCCAAAGCTAAGCACTTGTCCCATTGCAAGAAAGATCAATCTAGTAGGCCAAACCAAACTGATAATTCAAAGAGACTTGCAAAGATAACCAATCATACATAAAAGAATTCAGAGAAGACTCAAATATTATTCATAGATAGACATGATCATAAACCCACAATTCATTGGTCTCAACAAACACACCGCAAAAAGAAGATTACATCGAATAGTTCTCCACGAGAGAGGGGGAGAACATTGTATTGAGATCCAAAAGAGAGAAGAAGCCATCTAGCTAATAACTATGGACCCGTAGGTCTGAGGTAAACTACTCACACTTCATCGGAGAGGCTATGGTGTTGATGTATAAGCCCTCCGTGATCGATGCCCCCTCCGGCAGAGCTCCGGAACAGGCCCCAACATGGGATCTCGTGGATATAGAAAGTTACGGCGGTGGAATTAGGGTTTTGGCTCTGTATCTGATCGTTTGGGGGTACGTAGGTATATATAGGAGGAAGGAGTACGTCGGTGGAGCAACAGGGGGCCCACGAGGTTGGAGGGCGCGCATGGTGGGGGTGGGCGCGCCCCCTACCTCGTGGCCTCCTCTTCCTTTTCTTGACATAGGGTCCAAGTCTCCCGGGTCTTGTTTGTTGAGAAAATCACATTCCCGAAGGTTTCATTCCGTTTGGATCCGTTTGATATTCCTTTTCTTTGAAACCCTAAAACAGGCAAAAACATCAATTCTGGGCTGGGCCTTCGGTTAATAGGTTAGTCCCCAAAATAATATAAAAGTGGATAATAAAGCCCAATAATGTCCAAAACAGTAGATAATATAGCATGGAGCAATCAAAAATTATAGATACGTTGGAGACGTATCAAGCATCCCCAAGCTTAATTCCTGCTTGTCCTGGAGTAGGTAAATGATAGAAATAGAATTTTTGATGCGGAGTGCTACTTGGCATAATTTTAATGTAATTCTTCTTAATTGTGGTATGAATATTCAGATCCGAAAGATTCAAGACAAAAGTTCATACTGACATAAAAATAATAATACTCAAGCATACTAACAAAGCAATTATGTCTTCTTGAAATAACATGGCTAAAGAAAGTTATCCCTACAAAATCATATAGTCTAGCTATGCTCTATCTTCACCACACAAAATATTTAAATCATGCACAACCCCGATGACAAGCCAAGCAATTGTTTCATACTTTTGACATTCTCAAACCTTTTTCAATTTTCACGCAATACATGAGCATGAGCCATGGACATAGCACTATAGGTGGAATAGAATGGTGGTTGTGGAGAAGACAAAAAGGGAGAAGATAGTCTCACATCAACTAGGCGTATCGGGGTATGGAGATGCCCATCAATAGATATTAATGTGAGTGAGTAGGGATTGCCATGCAACGGATGCACTAGAGCTATAAGTATATGAAAGCTCAAAAAGAAACTAAGTGGGTGTGCATCCAACTTGCTTGCTCATGAAGACCTAGGGCATTTTGAGGAAGCCCATCATTGGAATATACAAGCCAAGTTTTAAAATGAAAGATTCTCACTAGTATGAAAGTGATAACATGAGAGACTCTCTAATATGAAGATCATGGTGCTACTTTGGAGCACAAGTGTGGTAAAAGGATAGTAACATTGTCCCTTCTCTCTTTTTCTCTCATTTTTTTATTTGGGCCTTTTCTCTTTTTTATGGCCTCTTTTATTTCTCTTTTTTTTTCGTCCGGAGTCTCATCCCGACTTGTGGGGGAATCATAGTCTCCATCATCCTTTCCTCACTGGGATAATGCTCTAATAATGATGATCATCACACTTTTATTTTTCTTACAACTCAACAATTACAACTCGATACTTAGAACAAAATATGACTCTATATTAATGCCTCTGGCGGTGTACCGGGATATGCAATGAATCAAGAGTGACACGTATGAAAGAATTATGAATGGTGGCTTTGCCACAAATACGATGTCAACTACATGATCACGCTAAGCAATATGACAATGATGGAGTGTGTCATAATAAACAGAACAGTGGAAAGTTGCATGGCAATATATCTCGGAATGGCTATGGAAATGCCATAATAGGTAGGTATGGTGGCTGTTTTGAGGAAGGTATATGGTGGGTGTATAATACCGGCGAAAGGTGCGCGGTATTAGAGAGGCTAGCAAAGGTGGAAGGGTGAGAGTGCGTATAATCCATGGACTCAACATTAGTCATAAAGAACTTATATACTTATTGCAAAAATCTACAAGTTATCAAAGCAAAGTATTACGCGCATGCTTCTAGGGTGATAGATTAGTAGGAAAAGACCATCGTTCATCCCCGACCGCCACTCATAAGGAAGACAATAAATAAATAAATTATGCTCCGACTTCATCACATAACGGTTCACCATACGTGCATGCTACGGGAATCACAAGCTTCAACACAAGTATTTCTCAAATTCACAACTACTCAACTAGCACAACTTTAATATCACCATCTTTATATCTCAAAACAATTATCAAGCATCGAACTTCTCATAGTATTCAACACACTCATAAGAAAGTTTTATTATTAATCTTATATACCAAGCATATTAGGATTTTAAGCAAATCACCATGCTATTAAGACTCTCAAAATAATCTAAGTGAAGCATGAGAGATCAATAGTTTCTATAAAACGAATCCACCACCGTGCTCTAAAAGATATAAGTGAACCACTAGAGCAAAATTATATAACTCAAAAGATATAAGCGAAGCACATAGAGTATTCTAACAAATTCCAAATCATGTATGGCTCTCTCAAAAGGTGTGTACAGCAAGGATGATTGTTGTAAACTAACAAGCAAAGACTCAAATCATACAAGACGCTCCAAGCAAAACACATATCATGTGGCGAATAAAAATATAGCTCCAAGTAAAGTTACCGATAGAAGTAGACGAAAGAGGGGATGCCTTCCGGGGCATCCCCAAGCTTTGGCTTTTAGGTGTCCTTATATTATCTTGGGGGTGCCATGGGCATCCCCAAGCTTAGGCTATTGCCACTCCTTGTTCCATAATCCATCAAATCTTTACCCAAAACCTGAAAACTTCACAACACAAAACTTAAAGTAGAAAATCTCGTGAGCTCCATTAGCGAAAGAAAATAAAAGACCACTTCAAGGTACTGTAATGAACTCATTCTTTATTTATATTGGTGTTATACCTACTGTATTACAACTTCTATATGGTTTATAAACTATTTTACTAGCCATAGATTCATCAAAATAAGCAAACAACACACGAAAAACAGAATCTGTCAAAAACAGAACAGTCTGTAGTAATCTGCAGATAGCGCAAGATCTGGAACCCCAAAAATTCTAAAATAAATTTCGGGACGTGAGGAATGTATCTATTAATCATCTAAAAAAAGAATTAACTAAATATCACTTTCCAAATAAAAATGGCAACAGTTCTTGTGAGTGCTATAGTTTCTGTTTTTTACAGCAAGTTCAACAAGACTTTCCCCATGTCTCCCCAACGGTTCTACTTGGCACAAACACTAATTAAATACAAAAAACACAACCAAAACATAGGCTAGATAAATTATTTATTACTAAACAGGAGCAAAAATTAAGGAATAAAAATAAAACTGGTTGCCTCCCAACAAGCGCTATCGTTTAACGCCCCTAGCTAGGCATAACAAGCAAGAATAGATCTAGGTATTGCCATCTTTGGTAGGCAATCTATAAGTGGCTCTCATAATAGATTCATAAGGTAATTTAATTTTGTTTCTAGGAAAGATTTCCATGCCTTTCCTTAATGGAAATTGGAATCTAATATTTCCTTCATTCATATCAATAATTGCACCAATCGTTCTAAGGAAAGGTCTACCAAGAATAATAGGACATGAAGGATTGCAATCTATGTCAAGAACAATAAAATCTACGGGAACATAATTCCTAATTTCAACAATAAGAACATCATTAATCCTTCCCATAGGTTTCTTAATAGTGGAATCCGCAAGGTGCAAGTTTAAAGAGCAATCATCAAAATCACGGAAACCTAACAAATCACACAAAGTCTTTGGAATCATGGAAACACTAGCACCCCAATCACATAAAGCATTGCACTCATGATCTTTAATTTTAATTTAATAGTTGGTTCCCACTCATCATAAAGATTTCTAGGGATAGAAACTTCCAATTCAAGTTTTTCTTCATAAGATTGCATCAAGGCATCAACAATGTGTTTAGTAAACGCTTTATTTTGACTATAAGCATGACGAGAATTTAGCACGGATTGCAACAAGGAAATACAATCAATCAAAGAGCAATTTTCATAGTTAAATTCCTTGAAATCCATAATAGTGGGTTTAGCAACATCTAGGGTTTTAATTTCTTCAATCCCACTTTTATCAAATTTAGCATCAAGATCAACAAATTCTGAATTCTTAGAACGCCTTCTAGGTAAAGGTGGATCATATTCAGTCCCATCATTATCAAGATTCATATTGCAAAACAAAGATTTAATAGGGGACACATCAATAACTTTTAGATCTTCATCATTATTTTCATAGGAACTAGAAGAACATGCTCTTATAAAGGCATCTTAGCGGTTCTTTCTTTGCACTCATCAATGGAAATTCTCATGGCTTTGAGAGACTCATTGATATCATGCTTAGGTGGAATAGATCTAAGTTTCAAAGAATCAACATCAAGAGCAATTCTATCAACGTTCTAGCAAAATCATCAATCTTAAGCAATTTTTCTTTAATCATAGCATTAAAATTCTTTTGCGAAGTAATAAATTCTTTAATATTAGATTCAAAATCATAGGGCATCTTATTATAATTTCCATAAGAATTGTTGTAGGAATTACCATAATTATTAGAGGAATTACTAGGATAAGGCCTAGGGTTGAAATTTCCTCTATATGCGTTGTTACCAAAATTGTTCCTACCAACAAAATTCACATCCATAGATTCATTATTATTCTCAATCAAAGTAGACAAGGGCATATCATTAGGATCAGAAGAAACACTCTTATTAGCAAATAATTTCATAAGTTCATCCATCTTTCCACTTGTCGGTGTCAAAACCGGCGGATCTCAGGTAGGGGGTCCCGAACTGTGTGTCTAAGGCGGATGGTAACAGGAGGCAGGGGACACGATGTTTTACCCAGGTTCGGACCCTCTTGATGGAGGTAAAACCCTATGTCCCGCTTGATTATTCTTGATAATATGAGTAGTACAAGAGTTGATCTACCATGAGATCGGAGAGGCTAAACCCTAGAAGCTATCCTATGGTATGATTGTATGTTGTCCTATGGACTAAAACCCTCCAGTTTATATAGACACCGGAGGGGGCTAGGGTTACACAAGGTCGGTTACAAAGGAGGAGATATACATATCCGTATTGCCTAGCTTGCCTTCCACGCCAAGTAGAGTCCCATCCGGACACGGGACGAAGTCTTCAATCTTGTATCTTCATAGTCCAACAGTCCGGCCAAAGGATATAATCTGGCTGTCCGGAGACCCCCTAATCCAGGACTACCTCAGTAGCCCCTGAACCAGGCTTCAATGATGACGAGTCCGGCGCGCAGTGTTGTTTTCGGCATTGCAAGGAGGGTTCTGTCATGGTTCTAAGTTTGACAGTAGTGTAGGGGGTAAGTTTGGAGAGGCAAGATCTTAGCTATGGATAAGTTGTAAGCACGCAAGGTTTACGAGTTCAGGCCCTTCTCGGAGGAAGTAATAGCCCTACGTCTCGGAGCCCCGAGGCGGTCGACTGGATTGTGTGAGTATTAGTTACCGAGGTGCGAACCCTTGTCTCGGAGGAGGGGGGTGGCTTATATAGAGTGCGCCAGGACCCCGGCCAGCCCACATTACAAAGGGTTCAATGTACATTAAGGCAGGGCGTTACTGGTAACGCTAGTAATAAAGTGCTATGATGACCATAAAAGCTACTTAATGACCGACCGTTAGCGTGCGGAGTGACTTCAGATCTCCTGGCCGTCAAGTGGTTGGATTTTGGTCGAGTGATTGCTTCTTGGTCGAGCGTCTTCGAGTCTGTCGAGTGGAACACCTCCAAGTCGATTGAAAGGTGGTTTCTTCTAGAGATGTCCTTGGGTAGGGCAGTTAGGACAGGTCCATGACCCTACCCTAGGTACATACCTTCATCATTAGCCCCCGAATGGATCGAGGTTTGAGTGGGGAAGGAGTTGAGAAACTCTCCGACTCGTTTTTCATGCCGTGAGCATATCTTGTTCCGGATCAATGGACTTGAGTGATGACAGCAACTTCCTTTTCAGTCGCCTTGATCCATTCTTAATTCTTCATCGAGTGAGTTTCTTCACTTGTAAGGCTCCGAGTGACGGTGCGGAGGAGATCTTTTAGCCTGACAAGTTTGTTTACTGCCCATAGATTTTGTGGGATCCGAATTTTGGGAAGCGCGCGGGACGGGGGAGGCCGCAGTAATCGAATGGGATAGAGCGGAGACGCCTCAATCCCCACGCCGCCTTTTTCGCCACGTACCGCGCGCGTGATCGTTACGGGATTTGACAGAGCCACCCGGGCCTACCCGTCAGCCACTCGGAAGCGGCCTCATATAAGGCGTTGGACCAGGATCTCCCGAACAGTGCGTTCCCATTTCCTCTTCTCCCCTTCACACCCCTCTGCTGCGCTCGCTCTCACCCCAGCATCACTGCTCCGTACGCGTCTCGCCGGCAACAATGGTGAAGGAGAAGACGGCGGCTCTGGAGCGGTCAAAGAAGGCGACGGCGAGGTCGAAGGGGAAGGCGACCAGCCGGGGCGGATCTTCCTCGCGGACCGGCCTGCCGAGGGGCTGTATCCAGGGCGACTGGATCCACTCGAGGATCACCCAAGAAGACCTCGACGACCTGGCCGAAGGGGGGCTGATCCCCTATGACTCGGCGCGGCTTCCGGGGAAGGAATTTGAGCCGCAACCTCGGGAAGGTGAGAGTGTTATTCTTGCCACCCACGTCGACTGTGGATTTTCCTTGCCTCCTCACCCTTTCTTTCGAGGGTTTCTGAACTTCTTTGGGGCACAACTCCACCATTTTACCCCCAACTCGATCGTTTATCTCGCCGCTTTCATTTCTTTGTGTGAGAATTTCCTGGGTTGCCGGCCTCACTGGGGTCTTTTCAAGCATATTTTCACTTGTCGCTCCCAGACAGTGAAAAAGGCTAATCCGAGTGATGAGAGGACCCAAGTGATCCAGATGTGTGGGGGTCTTGGCATCCAGACGAGAGGGAAAAGCTCCTTTCCGGCCATGATTCTTCCTGACTCGGTTCGCGGATGGCAGTCGACCTGGTTTTACTGTAAAGACCAGTCGACGCCAGGGCAATCGACTGGCCTCCCTCCCTTTACCATGGACCGGGTGGAGAAACCCTCCCCTTTGAAGGTGCTCCTGGAGGATAAGGCACACGTGAAGCTGTTGGTCGATCGAGTGGTCCAGCTTATTCGTGACGGGGTCACTAGTATGGATCTCTTGGAGGTCTTCCTTCAGCAGTGCATCCAGCCTCTTCAAGCTTGAGACCATCCGATGTGGATGTATTTGGGTCTTGAAGAATCCACTCGGATCCACCCGGAGGAGGTCGATGACGACACACTGGAGAAGTGGCTGTCGGGCATTACCGGGAACAAGGACAGTCCCAGGGGAGCTAGGAGAGTTCCCCCATTCGACCAATCTCATGCACCAGAGCAGGTCTGATTCTGAGTTTTTGCTTGTAATCTGAATTCACTCACGCAACTGCCTATATTGCGTCGACTGACTTTGTTCTCCCTGCTTCCTTTCAGGCTATTATTGAAATGTATTCAATGCCCAATGGGGAGCAAGAGCAAGCACTGGAAGGCGAGGCGAGTGGCGGCGACAATGGCGAGTGGACTTCCGATGGTGAAGGGGATGGAGGAAGCGACGGCTCAAGTGATGGAGAAGAAGTCGAGTCGCCCCCTCGCAGGGAGAGGCGATCCAAGCTCGACCAAGAACGGCCGAGTACCCGCGACAAGGCAACTACTCAGGCTGGTCAGTCTTCGAGCGTCCTCGGATCTCCTCACCAACCCCGATTGAGAAGGCGCCAAAACACCCCAAAGTTGCAGAACCGAGGACTCGGAAGGCGTTGCCGAAGATCAAGATTGATATCCCCGCCGCCTCCGTGTGAGTGTCTCTCTTTGTATTCACTCGACGCTCCGCGCTGTTTGTTTTTCTTGTTTTGACTGGACGAACTTTGGAATTGTCAGCGCTGCCACTTCCGGGACCTCAGCTTACAGGGATGATGATGAGGTGATGGAGGATGCGGTCACTTCTAATCCGGGTATGATTTCTGCCATACTATCTTTACTCGGTCGATTTAACTGCAATGTGCATCATTGGGTGACGTGATTTTGGCAATTGAACTTTGCACAGCTCCCAACATTATTGACCTCCCTGATGATGATGAAGAGTCCGAGAGGCCTTTGACGAGGAAGAATAGGTGAGCTCCTGTAAGTGAGGCGCTACAGTTGACGCCGAGGGAGGATCCAGTCGTTCAGCACACTGGCGATGTCAATCGGGGTTCTGTTACCTTCGCCGAGCCACTGTCGAGTGCCTTGCCTTCTTGGTCGACTGCTCGATCCCCTGTCGACCCGCCTTCACTTTTTGCGACCCATCATGTCCTAGAGGACGAGGTGAATGCTGCTAGGGAAGCCATACGCCAGGCGGGCATTATGATGGAGAAGATGAAGACGGTGCGGGACGCCAGCCAAGCCGCCTATGATGCTAGCTCGGCTCTCCAGAGCAACGTTCAGGTTAGTTGGTCTGCTTGTTCTGTTAGGATATGCTACCTGAAGATTCTTTCCGAAAACTTTTGCGTTTGTACACCCACTGGGTGCGTCGATTGAATTTTTGGACTAGTGGGGGCACGCTGAGTGCACCCATTGGGTGTAGTCCCCGAGACTACGGTGGACCGCCGGCAGTCGACTGTAGTCTTTGTATTTTGCCGAATGTATAAACCAAACTAGTAGTTTGTCTCTTCCACTCGGTCTGGTCGAGTGGGATCAGAACCGGTGGGGGCACGCTAAGTGCACCCACTGGGTGTAGTCCCCGAGACTACGGTGGACTGCTGGCAGTCGACTATAGTCTGAGTTCTACTTTCTCTCTTTCTGCCCCTTTTTTTGGACTCGACTTTGGCGGGCCGGTCGAGTGGGATCAGAACCGGTGGGGGCATGCTAAGTGCAACCACTGGGTGTAGTCCCCGAGATTATGGTGGACCGCGGGCAGTCGACCGTAGTCTTAGTATTTATTGCCTTTGTTGTTTTTTGCTGTAAAAATAACTTCTCCCCTTTGATTTCAGAAATCTTGTGATCTTGGAGCTCGCTTTGCTGACTTGGAGAAGCAGCAGATTCAACTGAACCTTGACTTGGAGCTGGCCAGGACAGAGCTGCAAAAGGTCAGAGACGGCGCCGCAGGTAAGACGAGTTTGTCGACTGGTCAGTTTTAGGCTTGAGTACCCTTCTGCTATTTCTGAATCGATCATCATTTCTTTGCAGAAAAACTGAGAGAAGCTCTGGCAAAGAAGGATCAGGATTTGGCCACTGCTCGTAAGGAGGCTGACAACAAGACCGCTCTGGCCGAACAGAAGCTGGCTTCGGTCGGCCAGTTGGAAGAAGAGAATACCAGGCCGAAGACCACTCTGAATGACTCCAACAAGGAGTGCTCGCGCTGGAAGAAGGCGAATCTCATCCAGGGCGAGAAAATGGAAGGCATTACTCGCAGGAGGGATGATCTAGAGAGCTATCTGAGAAGTCTTGCCAAGAAGTTGTTCATCAAGCTTGAAGGTGCACATTCTGTTCCGACTGATTTTTTTTGTATCGACTCAGTGTATGAAAATTGACTTATCCTTGGATCATGAATGCAGAGTTTTGCTCGAACTTTGAAGAGGAGACTGGGCGGATTGAACCAGGTTTGGATCCAATCAACTCTCCCGTGAAAGATGAAACTGCCATGAATCTGCTCTGTCTGGAATCTCGCATCGATAGTGCCGTGGACTATTTGGCTCGACTGAAGGTCGCCATGTCGCGGATTGACCCGGCACTTTGGCCAGAGGCTGTGCTCCAAAATGATATTGAGTCCCTGATGACTCGACTAAATGAAATCCCCGACCGAGTGCAGGAGTAGAAGAAGTCTGCTGCTCGGTGTGGCGCTGACGTGGCTCTGTCTTTGGTTCGTGTCCACTTCAAGGAGGTGCGACAGGACAAACTGGCAGCAATCAAGCTTGCCAACACCCAGAAGCATGACTACCGAACCTTTATGGAGACTTTCATCGCTGCAGCCACTCGGATAGCCGACGATGTCGACCTGGATGAGTTCGTTGAGCCTGCCAGCCCTCCTCCCGCGGAGTGAACAAATTTTTATGTCCCACCTTAAATTTGCCTCGGAATGCCGAGTGGTTTTTGTAACCGTTAAACTTTTTCGGGCTGCATGCCCGAGTACTTCGATCTGTGATCTAGAACCTTTGGAATTTACCCGAACTTGGTTTACCGTTGAATATCTTTATGAATCTCCTGCTGAGTGAACCCATTCTTCATTCGAGACAACTTTTGCATTCGCAGCGCAGCTCCGAGGGAGAGGGAAGCAGTCGACCCATGTCTTGTATTTGTGGCGAAGCTCTCTAGGAGAAGGTGGCAGTCGACCCACACTTCGTTACTATAGAGCGGGATGAATCGCGCATTGTATTTGTGGCGAAGCTCCCCAGGAGAAGGTGGCAGTCGACCCGCACTTCGTTACTATAGAGCAGGATGAATCGTGCATTGTATTTGTGGCGAAGCTCCCCAGAAGAAGGTGGCAGTCGACCTACCCCTCGTCGTCCTTGAGGAATGAGATGTGTTTCGTACTTAGGCGAGTTCTGGACTGCAGCTAAGCCCCCGAGTGGGAGGATTGCTCTCCACTCAGTAGGATTTTTTTCAAACTTAGGCAAGTGCCGGACTGTAGCTAAGTCTCTAAGTGAGAGAACTTAGGCGAGTACTGGACTGTAGCTAAGCTCCCGAGTGGGAGGATTGCTCTCCGCTCGGTAGGATATTTTCAAACTTAGGCGAGTGCTGGACTGCAGCTAAGCCTCCGAATGGGAGAACTTAGGCGAGTACTGGACTGCAGCTAAGCCCCCGAGTGGGAGGATTGCTCTCCGCTCGGTAGGATTTTTTCAAACTTAGGCGAGTGCTGGACTGCAGCTAAGCCTCCGAGTGGGAGAACTTAGCCGAGTACTGGACTGCAGCTAAGCCCCCGAGTGGGAGGATTGCTCTCCGCTCGGTAGGATTTTTTCAAACTTAGGCGAAACAGATTCGCAGCTAAGCCCCCGAGTGGGAGGCTGGCTCGCCACTCGGTAGGACACTGTTTTTACAAACTTAAGCGAAGCGGATTCGCAGCTAAGCCACCCACTGGGGGATTTCTTACGTAAACAAAAACAATAATAATCACTGGGAAAATTATAACGCTCTTGTCTTTGATAAACTACAGGAGTTTTTCTTATTACATCTCATCCGAGTGAGAATTCAAGTATAAAAGGGGCGAAGTAGCTCCGCATTCCAGGCTCGTGGCTCATCAATCTGGCGATCGACATTGTAGAGGTGGTATGCTCCATTGTGGAGTACTCTGGTGACTATGAAGGGGCCTTCCCAGGTAGGAGCGAGCTTGTGTGGTTTCTGCTGATCCACTCGGAGGACTAAGTCTCCTTCTTGGAAGGCTCGGCTCTTCACGTTTCTGACATGGAATCGACGCAAGTCTTGCTGATAGATGGTCGATCGAATCAAGGCCATTTCCCTTTCTTCTTCTAGGAGGTCGACTGCGTCCTACCGGGCTTGTTCTGCTTCATCTTCTGAGTAGAGCTCGACTCTGGGAGCGTTGTGAAGCAGGTCACTCGGTAAGACTGCCTCGGCCCCGTAGACCAGAAAGAATGGGGTTCTTCCGGTCGATCGATTCGGGGTTGTCCTCAATCCCCAAAGGACTGATGGAAGCTCGTCAACCCATGCACCTGCTGCGTGCTTGAGATCGCGCATCAATCGGGGTTTCAGTCCTTTGAGAATTAGGTCATTTGCCCTTTCTGCTTGCCCATTCGACTGGGGGTGAGCGACCGAAGCATAGTCGACCCGAGTGCCCTGAGAGGCGCAAAAGGCCCTGAATTTGTCGGAATCGAAGTTTGACCCGTTGTCGGTGATGATGTTGTGTGGAACTCCATATTTGAATACCAACTCTCTGATGAAACTGATAGCGGTGCAAGCATCAAGATTCTTGATAGGCTTGGCTTCAATCCATTTGGTGAACTTGTCGACTGCTACCAGCACATGAGTGAAGCCGCTCCTGCCTGTTCTCAGTGATCCAACCATGTCCATCCCCCAAACAGCGAAAGGCCAGACGAGTGGTATGGTTTTCAGGGCTAACGCGGGCTTGTGTGGCATATTGGAGTAATACTGACATCCTTCACATTTGTCGACTATCTCTTTGGCCATCTCATTGGCTCTTGGCTAGTAGAACCCCGCTCGGTATGCTTTAGCCATAATGGTCCGAGAGGACGCATGATGACCACAGGTCCCCGAGTGGATATCGTTAAGGATCATCTGACCTTCTTCTGGTGTAATACACTTCTGGCCGACCCCAGTCGCGCTTTCTCTATATAATTGTCCCTTTATGACTGTAAAGGCCTTGGATCGACGGACGATCTGTCGAGCCTCTTCTTTGTCTTCTGGGAGTTCTTTCCTTAGGATGTACGCGATGTACGGTTCTGTCCAGACAGGAGTGATAACCAAGACTTCCATGATCAGGTCGACCATAGCTGGAACTTCAACTTCAGTCGGATCCGTGGCACCTTTTGGCTGCGGGGCCTCTTCAGTGAAGGGATCCTCCTGGACTGATGGTGTGTGGATGTGTTCCAAAAACACATTGCTGGGAATGGCTTCTCTTTTGGAACCTATTTTTGCCAGATCATCAGCTGCTTGATTTTTCAGTCGGGGTATGTGATGAAGCTCTAACCCCTCGAATTTCTTCTCCAGCTTTCTCACTGCATTGCAATAACCAGTCATGGCTGGACTTCTGACGTCCCATTCCTTCATCACTTGATTGACCACCAAATCTGAGTCGCCATAGACCATGAGGCGACGGACGCCGAGTGAAATGGCCATACGCAACCCATATAAAAGTGCTTCGTATTTTGCCTCGTTGTTAGAGGAATCAAAGTGGATTTGAAGAACATATCTGAGTTTATCTCCTCTGGGGGAGACCAACACCACCCCGGCTTCGGAACCATTTTGCATCTTGGAACTGTCAAAGAACATGGTCCAGTGCTCCGAGTGAACCTGAGTCGACAGTTGCTGTTCAATCCACTCGGCGACGAAATCCGCGATTGCCTGGGACTTGATAGCTTTCTTTGCCTCAAACTTGATATCTAGGGGAAGGAGTTCAATCTCCCATTTTGCCACTCGACCAGTTGCGTCCCTGTTATGCAAGATCTCTGACAACGGAGCGTCGCTGACGACTGTAATGGAATGATCAGAGAAGTAGTGGGCAACTTTCTTTGTGGTCATATAAATCCCATATACGAGCTTCTGATAATTAGGATATCTTTGCTTTGATGGGGTCAAGACTTCAGAAATATAATACACTGGGTGCTGAACTTTGAAGGTTTTCCCTTCTTCTTCCCGCTCGACCGTAAGTACCATACTGACGACTTGTCCTGTGGCTGCAATGTAAAGCAGCAAAGGCTCCTTGCTGATTGGGGCAGCAAGCACCGGTTGGGTGGAGAGCAGAGCTTTGAGCTCTGCGAACGCTGCGTCAGCTTCAGGAGTCCACTCGAACTTGTCAGACTTCTTCATCAATTGGTAAAGAGGTAATGCCTTTTCACCGAGACGAGATATGAATCGACTTAGGGTGGCCAAGCAACCAGTAAGCTTCTGGACATCGTGCACTCACACAAGACTTTTCATTCGGAGTATAGTACCGACTTTTTCTGGATTGGCGTCGATTCCCCGTTCGGAAACGAGAAAACCGAGTAACTTTCCGCTAGGAACCCCGAATGTGCATTTTGATGGATTAAGCTTGATATCAAACCTTCTGAGGTTGGCAAAGGTTTCAGCAAGGTCAGTCAGCAGGTCGAAACCCTTCCGTGACTTGACCACAATATCATCCATGTACGCCTCCACATTCCGACTGATTTGGGTGAGCAAACACTTCTGAATCATCCTCATGAATGTGGCTCTGGCATTCTTGAGGCCGAACGGCATGGTAACATAACAGAAGCACCCGAATGGAGTGATGAAAGATGTTTTGATCTCGTCAGGTCCATACAAACGGATCTGATGGTACCCGGAATAGGCGTCTAAAAAAGACAGTCGCTCACATCCCGCAGTCGAGTCGACTATCTGGTCGATGCGGGGGAGAGGAAAATGATCTTTCGGGCAGACCCGATTGATATGTTTAAAGTCAATGCACATGCGAAGTGACTTGTCCTTCTTGGGGACCATGACAACATGGGCGAGCCACTCGGAGTGGTAGATTTCTCGGATGAACTCTGCCGCTAAGACCCGAGCTACCTCTTCGCCAATGGCCTTTCTCTTCTGGACGGCGGACCGTTGGAGATGTTCCTTGACAGGTTTTATTTTTGAGTCGACTCTTAGGCGGTGCTCAGCCAGCTCCCTGGGAACACCCGGCATGTCAGAGGGCTTCCATGCGAAAATTTCCCAGTTCTCACGGAGGAACTGGATGAGCGCTTCTTCCTATTTGGAGTCGAGTGTTGTCGAGATATGAGTTGGAGCAGCGCTGGGGTCGGTCGGATGGATATGAGCTGTCTTTGTATCGCCAGTCGACTGAAAGGCTAACTCCATAGCGGACTTCTTGGCTCGCAACAAATCACTCGGGTCGGCAGTCTTCTGGTATTCCTGCAACTCCACCACTGCCATCTGAGCGTCGGCGATCTTCGAACCTTTCTGAAAACATTCTTCTGCTTTCTTCCGATTGCCCGTAATAGTGATCACACCTTTGGGTCCAGGCATCTTCAATTTGAGATACACATAACACGGTCGGGCCATGAAGCGTGCATAAGCCGGCCTGCCCAAAATAGCGTGGTAGGCACTCTGGAAGTCTACAACTTCAAATGTCAACTTCTCTTTGCGGTAATTCTTGGAATCACCGAAAACCACATCAAGAGCAATCTGGCCGAGTGATTCAGCCTTCTTCCCAGGAATGACTCCATGGAAACTCATGTTGCTGGCACTGAGTCTGGACATCGGAATGCCCATCCCTTTCAACGTCTCAGCATACAATATGTTCAAACCACTGCCACCATCCATCAAGACTTTGGTCAGTCGAGTGCCTTCAACCACTGGGTCGACCACGAGAGCTTGCCTCCCTGGGGTGGCAATATGCGTCGGGTGATCATACTGGTCGAACGTGATGGCAGTCTGGGACCATTTCAAATAACTTGGTGTCGCCGGAGCAACCATATTCACCTGTCGGTTGATGACTTTCAGTCGAATTTTTCTCTCAACATCAGCAAAAATCATCAAGGTGGAATTGACTTGAGGGTATCCGTCGTCACTGTCCTCTTTGTCCTCGACCTTGTCTGACTCCTTTTACTTTGGGATGCTTGCCCTGGAACTGCTGGATCAAGAGTCGACACTGCCGAGTGGTATGTTTCGGGTAAATGAAATTACCCTCTTCATCTTTCTTTGTGTGGACGAGACATGGCAAGTCCAACACATCATTTCCGTCCTGGTCTTTAACCTTTTTGGGGTTCCAAGGCCCTTTAGGCTTCCCTTTAAACTTTCCTTGGGTTAAAGCCAAGGCTTCCCCGGGAGCCGCCGGCTCAGCTTTCCGCTTCTGTTTCCGATTGGAATTACCTCCGGTTTCTTGGGTGACTGACTTGAGTTTGCCACTCCTGAGTCGATCCTCATCTTCGCCATTAGCGTACTTGGTGGCAATCTCCATCATCCGATTCAGGGACATATCCCTGGTTCGACCGAATTTCAAATTCAGTTCTCTATACTTGACGCCTTCCTTGAAGGCACAAACTGCTTGGTGGTCAGGCACATTCTCCACCGAGTGATGTAACGTGATCCACCTCTGGATGTAATCCCTCAAAGTTTCATTCGGCTTTTGTACACAAGACCGCAGTTCCGTCAGCCCTGCCGGTCGCTTGAATGTGCCTTCAAATGTGGTGACAAACACTCGCGAGAGATCCTCCCAAGTGTAAATGCTGTTAGGTGCTAACTGGTTCAGCCATGCTCTGGCCGAGCCCTCCAACATGAGAGGCAGGTGCTTCATGGCCACTTCATCATTGCCGCCGCCGATCTGGACGGCCACTCGGTAATCCTCAAGCCAAGTATCGGGCTTGGACTCGACAGTGAACTTAATGACCCCAGTCACCAACCTGAAGTTGGGAGGAATCACAGCGGCCCTGATGGCTCTACTAAAGCACTCTGGCCCCGAAACATGTACTCTGCTGCTGGTAGGTGCATCTCTGTCGTGACCTTCTCGGTGAGCCCTGTTCCTGTCGACCAAACCCTGGATGAGAATGGATCTCGCGTCAAAGCCTGGCCCTCTGGGGTCGACTGGAATCCTTCGCCCACCACTATGAGGGCGCCTGTCATCCTGCTGGCGAGGCACATACGACCCGCTCCTCGGGGGAGGCGTGGGCACTCGACGTCGACCATCACGATCGACTCGGTGATCATACTGCTCATGGTTCCCATACTGGTCACGCCGGTCTCCACATCCCTCACGCCTTGGGGGCGATCTCGGGCTGTGAGCCGACTGGACTGTGTCTGCGACAACGGATCTGCTGTGAATCCTGTTCCGCGACTGAGAAACAGCGGAATTCTGATTTCCTGCTGCCCGGAGTAATGCTCTGATCTGCAGCAAGCCTCTGCCAGCCTCCGACTAGGAAGGCTGAATCGACTCCGCTATCCGGGCTGCAGCTGCTAAATTCTGAATCGGAGTTCGATATACCTGCGGGGGCGGGAAGAGCTGACGTCGACTGGATTTGGGAACCCATTGTTGTGCACGCTCGTCGAGTGCTCGCTGGAGGTTCTCCAGTCGAGTGCGCTTGGCCAAGTTTGCCAGGTGCGCGTCCTCCAAGGCGCGAGCCTCGGGGGTTTCTCCAACGATAGGAGTGTGCAGTGCATCCATGTTCCAGCGGCAAAGTTCTTCCCTCTACAGCGACGTGAGAGGCTCGGGAAGATACTCCTCATGGAGACGCGACGGGTCACCTTCACCCGCGCCTCCGTCGATGCGGGGAAAACCGGGAGGACTGGGTGGTCCATCGACCATCAGAACCTCCGCCACCGGATCGCTGCTGTCGCACTCGGATGCGGTCTTTGCGGAGCCAGTCGACAGGTCGAACAGGCCATAGAGGGATTCGTTGGGCTCAATTGCTGCATCTTGAGGGGTGGCCGACTGACGTGCCACCGCGTGCCTCACCCACCGCTGAAGTCTCGACCGACCGGAGCGCTTGCGCCGGCGGGAAACGGGGAGGGAGGACAACACAGGAGCCGACCGGTAGGGGGTCGACGGTTGCCGCAGGAGAACGCCGCGGACGTACGTGCTAAAGTGTGTTGCCCCACGAGCGGGGAGTGCGTCCACATCGAGCGGAGCCTCCTGGAGCCAAGCAGAGTCGTCGACGATGAACGTGAGCACGCCGAGACGGATCTCGCGGCCCTCCACTGAAAATCCACCAAAAACCATGATGATTTGGGTCGGAAAAGGTCGCAACTCCTCCTACAAACGCTAAAACACCTGCCCCACGGTGGGCGCCAACTGTCGTGGTTCTAAGTCTGATAGTAGTGTAGGGGGTAAGTATGGAGAGGCAAGATCTTAGCTATCAAGAAGTTGTAAGCATGCAAGGTTTACGAGTTTAGGCCCTTCTCGGAGGAAGTAATAGCCCTACGTCTCGGAGCCCGGAGGCGGTCGACTGGATTGTGTGAGTATAAGTTACCGAGGTGCAAACCCTTGTCTCGGAGGAGGGGTGGCTTATATAGAGTGCGCCAGGACCCCGGCCAGCCCACGTTACAAAGGGTTCAATGTACATTAAGGCAGGGTGTTACTGGTAACGCTAGTAATAAAGTTCTATGATGACCATAAAAGCTACTTAATGACCGAGCGTTAGCGTGCGGAGTGACTTCAGGTCTCCTGGCCGTCGAGTGGTTGGATTTTGGTCGAGTGATTGCTTCTTGGTCGAGCGTCTTCGAGTCTGTCGAGTGGAACACCTCCAAGTCGATTGAAAGGTGGTTTCTTCTAGAGATGTCCTTTGGTAGGGCAGTTAGGACAGGTCGATGACCCTACCCTAGGTACATACCTTCATCAGGTTCCTCCTCCGAATACACCACAAAAGAGTTTGAATACAAGGATAGTGTCCGACCCTGCAAAATAAGTTCCACATACTACCATAGAGAGAATAATATTTCCACAAATCCAATCTGCTGACACGTTTTGGCAGCATGACATCATGCCATGGCCCGGTAATTATTCGAACCGTTTTTCCTTAACCAGCCCCGCACAAAACGCGAGGAGGTTTCTTCACACGTCTTGTCAAAGCAGAGATCATGTTCCCCTTATTACGGGATTCTCATCAATACGGACGTGGGTAACCCAACCACACCATCAATTACGGTGTTTGGGGGATAAGCGAGTTTTACCAGGCTAGTGGGGGCGCATAGTTCAGTACGCCCTTATAAAGGGATAAGATCTCACCTTTTTCTAACCACGCCTTCTTCCTCCTTGCTCATCCATTCTCGTGCACTCGAGATCCAGCGCCCAAGTCCGCATCCTCCTCCTCAACTCTCTCCAAAACATGTCCGGAGCGTGAGGCAAGTGGATGGCCTCCTCCGTCATGGAGGGGCACATCAAAAAGTTGTGCGGAGCCGTATACTTAGCCGCGGACATCGCGCACCGGCTGCCAGCCACGGGGCAGGTCATCCCTACCCCAGAACCTCACGAGAGGGTGGTCTTCCTCCCCCACTTCGTCCGTGGACCGGGGTTTCCCCTCCATCCATTTGTCCGCGGCCTCATGTTCTATTATGGGCTGGACTTCCACAATCTGGCCCCGAACTTCATCCTCAGCATCTCGGCATTCATCGTCGTGTGTGAGGCTTTCCTCCGCATCCGGCCCCACTTCGGCCTATGGCTGAAGACCTTCAATATCAAGCTGAAGGTTGTAGGCGGCCAACAAGCGGAATGCGGCGGAGCCATGGTGGGAAAAATGCCCAACGTTGCATGGCTCGAGGGCTCCTTTGTGGAGACCATAAAGGGGTGGCAGTCGGGGTGGTTCTACATCACTGAGCCGCGCGACACCAACTGGGTGGCGGCCCCCGAGTTTTGATCCAGAATCCCCACGTGGCTCACTTCTTGGAAGGAGAAGGGCCTGTCCTGGGGTTCATCGGTGGAGCTGGACGGACTCCAGAAATGTATCCGGAACATGATAAGCAAGAAACTTAAGCTTGTCAACATAGTCCAAGTCATGCTCTTCCGCCGGATCCTCCCGTGTCAGCAACGGGATTTAAACTTATGGGAGTTCGACCCGGCCCGGCACCAGACTCTAAGAGAGCTCTTCGACATGACGCACAAAGACATCTGGAGGGTGCTCTTCAAGGGCGCCGAGGTCCCTCCCTCTCTCACCGAGGACCGCGGGCTAAGCGCGAAGCGCCCTGCGAATCCGGTAAGTTCTGTACATTTGGTAGGATATTTATTTCCCATAGCTTAACCATGTGCGAGGTCTGAGCTCTCATGCCTTTAACAGGACTAGGTGGAGGCATCGGAGCAGATCGACTGTCCGGCCCCCCTGCCCGAAGACACTGCGGACGCTCTCCTGACGGAGATGCTGACTCCGGCTCCTTATAAGGTGCCGGAGAAGACTAAGAAGAAGGCTAAGGGAACTCGAAAGAGTTCCCGGTGCCAGGTGGTATCGGACTCATCGTCCGATAACTCCGCAACACACTCCTCCCATGAAGACGAGGAGGAAGATGAAGATGCTCCCCCTCCAGCCGAGGGAGACAAGAAAAGAAAGGCCGCCCCGACCGGGGAGGGCGAAGGGTCCAAGAAGGGAAGGACTCTTCTTCCGGACTGCTCCACCACCGCCGCCGAAGGCGAAGACGAGTGTCTGCTCAGGGCCAAGCCCCTGGCGAAGTCATAAGTATTCGGATACCAGAGTAACTCATAGCATACATTTGTCGCACTGCTTCTCCTAACGCCGAATATGATTATGCAGACCGCCCCAAACCCGTATCGACGTATCCTCGTCGGATGGCTCCTTGGATTCGTCGGATATGGATAGCGATCCACTTCCGACCGCCTCCTCCCCTTGCCCTACGGACAATGCCGAGGTATTGTCTCAAGGGGCACCGAGCCGGGGGGAGACAGTCCCGGAGGCGCCTCAAGGCGACCTTCCGGACTCCAGGAGCAAAGGGAGCAAGGCTCCTGGGGGCTCCAAGTTCGGCTCTCAGCTAAACACCGCGCCAGAACCTCCAATGGCTCCGGACTCGGGCAGGCGGCCCCCTTCCAAAAGGGGTAAGACGCCCGTGCCGGTGAACTCTGTCCATCCAGAGGCGCCGGACAGCCTGCTGGGAGCACTTCACAGCGCTTCCATCGACGAAGAGCACCACACTATTATGAGTGCGGTGATCAAGAAGGTTCAGTCCGCCAAGAGCGGACTGACTGAAGCCTGTGCCAGCCTTCTAACAGGCTTTGAGGTAAGTATTTAAAATATAGGAAAAATATTACCGCATAGAAAGTAGCCCCTGATACTCTGTTTGGTGTTCATAAAGAAAAGCCGAATAGAGGATCAAATAATATCTGCAGGAGTCTAATACAAGTATGTCTGTATGCGTATGCAGGCTTCGCTACTGGCCTCTGCCGCACTGACTGTGGAGGTCGCCGCACTGAAGCAGGACCTCGAGGGGTCCGAGAAAGAGCTCGGCCTTGCTAAGAGGCAGCTCGAGGAGAACAAAGGTAAGTAATACC
>NC_041388.1:399939007-399947143 GCF_002162155.2 Triticum dicoccoides | reverse complement strand
TATAAGATGCGATTGCAAAATGACAGGATCATCATGAATTTGCCAGGGGCCACGACCGAAGTGGCGACCCTGAAGCAAGCGCTGTCCGAGGTCGAAAACAAAGCGGCCCAGGAGCGCACCGAGCGGGAAAAGCAAGAGGCACGGGTGGGCGAGGTGCAGCAAGAGCTCCAAGCTCTCGTGACGAAGCACGAGGCGTTGGAGCTTGACTCGAAGACGCGAGAGTCTGAGCTTGCCGCGGCCCTTGAGAGCGCAAAGAATGCCAAGGCTGAAGCCCACAAGGCCCTCCAGGAGATTGAGGCGATGAGGAAGATAGCTGCGGGTAAGGCATTCAATATGCAAAGCAAGCATGTGAAAGTAAATTACTTGTTACTTACCCGTATCCGGAGCTCTCCACGAGCATTCACAGATTTGCCCTGCAGTGTGTCGGATGCCGCAAACTTTTACCAGGCCGAGGAGGGAAGCTCGACGGAGAAGCTGTTCTGGTCTCAGTATACTGGGACCGAACACCCGATGCCCGTGAGCGACCAGTTGAAGCAACTGGTCGAGCTGCACAAGGCGGCCGGACAGGCCATGAAGGGCTTTATAGTCCGGATGTGGCCCGGCGAAGCCCTTCCCAACAGCTAATTCGGCTTGGTGAGGCGGCTTGTGGATGCCTGCCCAAGGCTGGAAGTCATCAAGCGGTCCGTCTGCATCGAAGGTGCACGCCAGGCTTTTGCCCGTGCAAAGGTGCACTGGGCCAAGATGGACGCCGAGAAGCTGGTGAAGGAGGGGACACCGCAGGGCAAGGAGCATAGCCACCCCGAGATGTATTATGAGGGTGTCCTGAAGGGTGCCCGTCTTGTAGCGGACGAGTGTGCGAAAGATGTAATATTTGAATGAACTTGCTCGTGTGATCCTGTGTTATGAAAACTTGTTCTTATGCGCTATGCAACGCTTGTTTGAATTTAAAATATTACCTTCTGTTCTGCTGTTTATCAAATCTGAGAGATGGCTAGTCGTCGGCTTCTGCCCCCATGCCACGAGTGCTGGGGTGTTCGGGATAAACCTGAGCACTCTTGTTCCCATTTTTCGGTCATTCGAGGGAGGTGCTCAGCACAACGAACAAGGCAATCAAACTATAATGCTGTATCACTCTCACTTAGCCATAGAATTCTATAATTTTAAATTTTGGCGAAGCCCCTAGTATTCGGAAGGCCGAATTCGAAGCGCTATACACACCTTAAGCCGGACAAAGCCGACTCCTTGCTCTAGGCGGCATAAGTCTTTAGGGACTCGAAACCTCTCGAACAGCGACCAGTCTCTCGCCTTATCATGACAATCAGTTTTAGCTTTCTCTACTAAGGTCCTTAGCCCAGCAGAACCGGGGCACAATCGCAGTAGTTCTCCCAGTGCTACCTTAGCCGATATAGTGGAACGTAAGGTACCAAAACATGGGAGCGGGGCAAACCCAACTATTGACCCAAGACATGATTCGGAGTTGATGAATATAATGCTATGAGTTCAGGGCGCCACACTGTCGAAAGTGTTCGGACTTCTCACGTCGTAGTATGGGGTATGCTTAAGCCCCTATCGTACTGGCCGTACCAGAGTGTACGGGTGCTGGATGTCATGAATGAACATATACATATATATAAAAGGAGGAATAGAGAATGCAATAATAGTCTAGTGCTATGCATTGTTTATTCAAAAAGGTGCGTTAAAGCAGAATGATACAAGTAGTGCGATAAGCAAAAAGTAGGACTATTTGAAATGTCCCCTCCAAGGGCAAGCTAAGGAATGGTATTAAAGCAAGTATTTCACTCGTTATCGTAATCCACCTGGGAGTTCCATGGTGCGACATAGCTTTCTGCCTCCTTGGTTGCTGCATCATGTGTTCGACCATCATATTGCCGGATAGGGTTTCCAGAGATTAAAGTCCTGAAAGAGAGAAAAATAACAAAGCGGGAAGCCCCTAGTGTGGTTAAGCCGCGTCTTGGGGCGTGCCGTAGTTGTGCCCCCTCCCTACCTATGCCCATGGTATTTTCAATGCATAGTTATGTACGCGTGGCATGGATTTCGCCGTTTGGCTGGTACTGGGGTGGGGGCCGCATTGCTATGCGAGCTCGAAACGTGCCAGGCGGTCTTGTTGCCGATTACTCCGGGCGTGCTTGAAGGTGCCCGGGTCTTGAATCGCCGAACTGGTGGAGTGCCTTAAGAGGCTGCTTTGCGCTTCTGCTGCGAGGGCCACAGTGTGCTCCTCCGTACGGAGAGAGCGCTCTGTGTTTCCATTAACTGTGATGACCCCCCGAGGTCCTGGCATCTTGAGCTTAAGGTATGCATAATGCGTTACCGCATTGAATCTCGCAAATGTGGTTCGCCCGAGCAGTGCATCATAGCCGCTACGGAACGGGACTATATCGAAGATTAACTCCTCGCTTAGGAAGTTATCCGGTGATCCGAAGACCACTTCCAGTGTGACTGAGCCTGTGCAATGGGCCTCTACACCTGGTATGACGCCTTTGAAGGTCGTTTTTGTGGGTTTGATCCTTGAGGGGTCTATACCCATTTTGCGCACTGTGTCCTGGTAAAGCAGGTTCGGGCTGCTGCCGCCATCCATAAGGACTTGAGTGAGGTGAAAGCCGTCAATGATTGGGTCTAGGACCAGTGTGACAAATCCGCCATGACGGATACTAGTGGGGTGGTCCCTGCGATCGAAGGTGATCGGACAAGAGGACCATGGCTTGAACATTGGGGCGACAAGCTCCAACGCATATACGCCCCTTAGGGCACGCTTCCGCTCCCTCTTGGGGATGTGGGTTGCGTATATCATGTTCACCGTCCTCACTTGTGGGGGGAACCTCTTCTGTCCTCCAGTGTTCGGCTGCCGGGGCTCCTCCTCGTCATCGCTATGTGACCCCTTATCTTGGTTTTTGGCGTTTAACTTGCCGGCCTGCTTGAACACCCAACAATCCCTATTGGTGTGGTTGGCTGGCTTGTCGGGGGTGCCGTGTATTTGACATGAGCGGTCGAGTATACGGTCCAAACTGGACGGGCCCGGAGTGCTTCTTTTGAATGGCTTTTTCCGCTGACCGGGTTTAGAGCCTTTGAATCCGGCATTGACTGTCGTATCCTTGGTATTGTCGTTGTTAATGCGGCGCTTGTGTTTGTTACAACGTGACCTGCCATTGCCATCCTTGGTATCCGAAGTACCATGGTTCTTTGATATGTTATTGCTGCGAACCAGCCAGCTGTCTTCTCCCGCACAAAAGCGGGTCATGAGTGTCGTGAGGGCTGCCATAGATTTTGGCTTTTCCTGGCCAAGGTGCCGGGCGAGCCACTCGTCGCGGATGTTGTGCTTAAAAGCTGCTAGGGCCTCTGCATTCGGACAGTCGATGATTTGATTTTTCTTTGTTAGGAGCCGTGTCCAGAATTGCCTGGCCGATTCCTCTGGCTGCTGAATTATGTGGCTCAAGTCATCGGTGTCTGGTGGTCGCACATAAGTTCCCTAGAATTTGTCGAGGAATGCGGCTTCCAGATCTTCCCAACAGCCAATGGACTCTGCTGGCAAGTTGTTGAGCCAATGCCGAGCTGGTCCTTTGAGCTTGAGTGGGAGGTATGTGATGGCGTGTAGATCATCACCGCGGGCCATGTGGATGTGTAGGAGGAAATCCTCGATCCATACCGCAGGTTCTGTCGTGCCGTCGTATGATTCTATATTTACGGGTTTGAACCCTCTGGGATTTGATGATCCATTACTTCGTCTGTGAAGCATAGGGGGTGTGCGGAGCCTCTGTACTGGGCTATATCGTGACGCAACTCAAATGAGTCTTGCCCGCTGTGTTCGGCCCGGCCGGACTTACTTTTACTGTATCCGGCGTGACGATTATCGTCTCTCATAGTGGCGCGCCCTCGTGATCCCTAGATCGATCTTGCATGTTTTGCTTTGCCCTCCAATACGTCTCGCAGGTCTGGCTTATTTCCCCATGCCTTGACATTTTTATTTGAGTGGCGTCGGAGTGCGGGCTGATCTTTTGGCTGAAATGCCTCTCTGTCGCGGCCACGAGGTGGCCGGTCAGCCGCATCATATGCCGGAGATGTAGGTTTGAGTGCTTCCTCCTCCAGTCGGGGTAGCAACCTATGCTTTGGGTAACTCTTGGAGGGGCATTCGAGTTTATATTCCTCGGTCGCAAGGACTTCAGTCCATCTGTCAGCTAGCAAATCTTGATCAGCATGAAGCCGCTGTTGCTTTTTCTTAAGGCTATTTGCCGTGGCTATAAGCCGGCGCTTGAAGCGCTCTTGTTCGACGGGATCCTCAGGCACGACGAATTCGTCATCGTCGAGGCTTGCCTCGTCTTCGGAGGGAGGCATGTAATTATCATCCTCCGCCTCTCCATCTGCCGCTCTCTCGGGAGGGCTGGCTTCTCCATCCTCCTGCCCTAAATCTTGCTGGAGGGGATTGTTGTCGTCTTCGGCACTGTCTGGAGTGGTATTATCTCCTGTGCCGGTGTCAATGCTTTTGCTTTGGAGAGACTTGGAGCGGCGCCGCGGACGTCGGCGCTTGGATTGCTTTTTGGAGGGGTCGTCCTTCGATGTCTCGTCGCCATTGCCTTCTTTGGGTGTGTCCACCATGTATATATCATATGATGAGGTGGCAGTCCAGTGCCCTGTGGGCAGTGGTTCCTCTTCGTCTCCCGCATCGTCGTCCATACCGTCGATGTCCTCGGAGTCGAAATCGAGCATGTCGATTAAGTCGTCGACAGTGGCTACTAAGTGGGTGGTGGGTGGGCGGCGAATTTCTTCGTCATCCGCATCCCAATCCTGCCAGATATAGTTCGGCCAGGACTCTCCTGACAAGGAGAGAGACCTTAATGAGTTCAGTATGTTGCCGAAGGGCGAGTGCTGAATGATATCTGCGGAGGTAAACTCCATGATCAGCGCCCAATCAGATTCGATAGGCACGGGCGCAGGCGGTTCGGAGTCCGTGGCCGGGGAAGGATCCGGTAGTTCGGCGTCACGACTCTCGTGAAGGGTAAGGTCGATACTCGGCTCGATCGTCGATGAGAGTGCGGCCTCCGTGGCGGGGTCTATCCATCCGTCCATGGATGGCGCAGCTGGTTCCGAATTGAGGGTCGGAGCGGTTGCCGGTGCGATCTCCTGAACACTGTCTGATGGTAGAGCTAAATCATACTCATCGTGACCGTGTGGCGCACAAGGCAGGGGCTCGAATCCGTTGAAGATCAAGTCTCCGCGGATATCGGCCGTGTAGTTTAAGCTTCCAAACCAGACATGGTGGCCAGGGGCGTAACTCTCGATCTGCTCCAGATGGCCAAGTGAGTTGGCCCGCAGTGCGAAGCCGCCGAACACAAAGATCTGTCCGGGGAGAAAAGTCTCACCCTGGACTGCATCGCTATCGATGATCGAAGGAGCCATCAAGCCTAACGGCGACAACACAGAGGAACACCCAATGGAAGCACCAATGTCGGTGTCAAAACCGGCGGATCTCGGGTAGGGGGTCCCAAATGTGCGTCTAAGGCGGATGGTAACAGGAGGCAGGGGACATGATGTTTTACCCAGGTTCGGGCCCTCTTGATGGAGGTAAAACCCTACGTCCTGCTTGATTATTCTTGATAATATGAGTAGTACAAGAGTTGATCTACCACAAGATCGGAGAGGCTAAACCCTAGAAGCTAGCCTATGGTATGATTGTATGTTGTCCTACGTACTAAAACCCTCCGTTTTATATAGACACCGGAGGGGGCTAGTGTTACACAAGGTCGGTTACAAAGGAGGAGATATACATATCTGTATTGCCTAGCTTGCCTTCCACGCCAAGTGGAGTCCCATCCGGACACGGGACGAAGTCTTCAATCTTGTATCTTCATAGTCCAACAGTCCGGCCAAAGGATATAATCCGGCTGTCCGGAGACCCCCTAATCCAGGACTCCCTCACCACTCAAAATATTAATTTCTTCTATCGCATGCACCTTTTTATTAGTAGATCTTTCAGTATGCCATTGAGAATAATTAACCATAATATTATCTAGGAGTTTAGTAGCTTCTCCTAAAGTGATTTCCATAAAAGTGCATCCCGCAGCCGAATCTAAAAGATTTCTAGAAGCAAAATTCAATCCGGCATAAAAAAATTGAACAATCATCCACAAATTTAAACCATAAGTAGGGCAATTACGTATCATTAATTTCATTCTCTCCCAAGCTTGTGCAACATGTTCATGATCAAGTTTCTTAAAGTTCATAATATCATTTCTAAGAGAGATGACCTTAGCGGGAGGAAAATACTTAGAGATAAAAGCATCTTTGCACTTATTCCATGAATCAATACTATTTTTAGGCAAAGACGAAAATCAAGCTTTAGCATGATCTCTAAGAGAAAAAGGAAATAGCTTCAATTTAACAATATCATTATCCACATCTTTCTTCTTTTGCATGTCACACAAATAAACAAAGCTATTTAGATGGGTAGCGGCATCTTCACTAGGAAGGCCGGAAAACAGATCTTTCATGACAACATTCAGCAAAGCAGTATTAATTTCACAAGATTCAACATCGGTAAGAGGAGCAATCGAAGTGCTAATAAAATCATTGTTGTTGGTATTGGTGAAGTCACACAATTTAGTATTATCTTGAGCCATCGCGACAAGCAAGCAAACTAACACACAAGCAAACAAAAAGCAAACGGGCAAAAAAGAGGCAAATAGAGAAAGAGAGGGAGGATATATATAGAGAGAGGGCGAATAAAACGACAAGGGTGAAGTGGGGGAGAGGAAAACGAGAGGCAAATGGCAAATAATGTAATGCGGGAGATAAGGGTATGTGATGGGTACTTGGTATGTTGACTTTTGCATAGACCTCCCCGGCAACGGCGCCAGAAATCCTTCTTGCTACCTCTTGAGCACTGCGTTGGTTTCCGTGAAGAGGAAGGGATGATGCAGCAAAGTAGCGTAAGTATTTCCCTCAGTTTTGAGAACCAAGGTATCAATCCAGTAGGAGGCTACGCGTGAGTCCCTCGTACCTGCACAAAACAAATAAATCCTCGCAACCAACGCAAATAGGGGTTGTCAATCCCTATAAGGCCACTTACGAGAGTGAGGTCTGATAGATATGATAAAGATGGTATTTTTGGTATTTTTATGATAAAGATGCAAAGTAAAATAAAGGCAAAGTAAATAACAAAGGAAATAACTAAGTAGTAGGAGATCAATATGATAAAGATAGACCCGGGGGCCATAGGTTTCACTAGTGGCTTCTCCCGAGAGCATAAGTATTCTACGGTGGGTGAACAAATTACTGTTGAGAAATTGACAGAATTGAGCATAGTTATGAGAATATCTAGGTATGATCATGTATATAGGCATCACGTCTGAGACAAGTAGACCGACTCCTGCCTGCATCTACTACTATTACTCCACTCATCGACCGCTATCCAGCATGCATCTAGAGTATTAAGTTAAAAACAGAGTAACGCCTTAAGCAAGATGACATGATGTAGAGGGACAGACTCATGCAATATGAAGAAAACCCCATCTTGTTATCCTCGATGGCAACAATACAATACGTGCCTTGCTGCCCCTACTGTCACTGGGAAAGGACACCGCAAGATTGAACCCAAAGCTAAGCACTTCTCCCATTGCAAGAAAGATCAATCTAGTAGGCCAAACCAAACTGATAATTCGAAGAGACTTGCAAAGATAACCAATCATACATAAAAGAATTCAGAGAAGATTCAAATATTATTCATAGATAGACTTGATCATAAACCCACAATTCATCGGTCTCAACAAACACAACGCAAAAAGAAGATTACATCGAATAGTTCTCCACAAGAGAGGGGGAGAACATTGTATTGAGACCCAAAAAGAGAGAAGAAGCCATCTAGCTAATAACAATGGACCCATAGGTCTGAGGTAAACTACTCACACTTCATCGGAGAGGCTATGGTATTGGTGTAGAAGCCCTCCGTGATCGATGCCCCCTCCGGCGGAGCTCTGGAACAGGCCCCAAGATGGGATCTCGTGGATACAGAAATTTACGGCGGTGGAATTAGGGTTTTGGCTCCGTATCTGATCGTTTGGGGGTACGTAGGTATATATAGGAGGAAGGAGTACGTCAGTGGAGCAACAGGGGGCCCACGAGGGTGGA
>NC_041388.1:399935214-399938630 GCF_002162155.2 Triticum dicoccoides | reverse complement strand
GCGCGTCCCCCTACCTCGTGGCCTCCTCTTTTATGTCTTGACGTAGGGTCCAAGTCTCCTGGGTCTTGTTCGTTGAGAAAATCACGTTCCCGAAGGTTTCATTCCGTTTGGACTCCGTTTGATATTTCTTTTCTTCGAAACCCTAAAACAGGCAAAAAACAGCAATTCTGGGCTGGGCCTCCGGTTAATAGGTTAGTCCCAAAAATAATATAAAAGTGGATAATAAAGCCCAATAATGTCCAAAATAGTAGATAATATATCATGGAGCAATCAAAAATTATAGATACGTTGGAGACGTATCAAGCATCCCCAAGCTTAATTCCTGCTCGTCCTCGAGTAGGTAAATGATAAAAAAACAGAATTTTTGATGCGGAGCGCTACTTGGCATAATTTTAATGTAATTATTCTTAATTGTGGTATGAATATTCAGATCCGAAAGATTCAAGGCAAAAATTTATATTGACATAAAAATAATAACACTTCAAGCATACTAACTAAGCAATTATGTCTTCTCAAAATAACATGGCCAAAGAAAGTTCATCCCTACAAAATCATATAGTTTAGTCATGTTTCATTTTCGTCACACAAGAATGCTCTCATCATGCATAACCCCGATGACAAGCTGATAACCCACAAGTATAGGGGATCGCAACAACTTTCGAGGGTAGAGTATTCAACCCAAATTTATTGATTTGACACAAGGGGAGGCAAAGAATATTCTCAAGTATTAGCAGCCGAGTTGTCAATTCAACCACACCTGGAAACTTAGTATCTGCAGCAAAGTCTTTAGTAGCAAAGTAATACGATAGTGGTGGTAACGGTAACAAAAGAGTAATGAAAGCAAAATAATATTTTTGGTATTATGTAGTGATTGTAACAATAGCAACGAGAAAGTAAATAAGCATAAACCAGTATATGGAAAGCTCATAGGCATGGGATCAATGATGGATAATTATGCCGGATGCGGTTCATCATGTAACAGTCATAACATAGGGTGACACAAAACTAGCTCCAATTCATCAATGTAATGTAGGCATGTATTCCGAATATAGTCATACGTGCTTATGGAAAAGAACTTGCATGAAATCTTTTGTCCTACCCTCCCGTGGCAGCGGGGTCCTAATGGAAACTAAGGGATATTAAGGCCTCCTTTTAATAGAGAACCGGAACAAAGCATTAGCACATAGTGAATACATGAACTCCTCAAACTACGGTCATCACTGGTAAGTATCCCGATTATTGTCACTTCGGGGTTAACGGATCATAACACATAATAGGTGACTATAGACTTGCAAGATAGGATCAAGAACTCTCATATATTGATGAAAACATAATAGGTTCAGATCTGAAATCATGGCACTCGGGCCCTAGTGACAAGCATTAAGCATAGCAAATTCATAGCAACATCAATCTCAGAACATAGTGGATACTAGGGATCAAACCCTAACAAAACTAACTCGATTACATGATAAATCTCATCCAACCCATCACCGTCCAGCAAGCCTACGATGGAATTACTCACGCATGGCGGTGAGCATCATGAAATTGGTGATGGAGGATGGTTGATGATGACGACGGTGATGAATCCCCCTCTCCGGAGCCCCAAACGGACTCCAGATCAGCCCTCCCGAGAGGTTTTAGGGCTTGGCGGCGGCTCCGTATCATAAAACGCGATGGAATCTTCTCTCCTATTTTTTTCTCCCCAAAAGCAGTTATAAAGTTGGAGTTGGAGTCGGGAGGTCTCCAGGGGGCCCACGAGGTAGGGGGCGCGCCCTAGGGGGGGCACCCCCCACCCTCGTGGCAAGGGTGCGGGCCCCCTGGTCTTCATCTTTGGTGAGGATTTTTTATTATTTATTGTAAGATATTCCGTGGAGTTTCAGGTCATTCTGAGAACTTTTGTTTTCTGCACATAAAACAACATCATGGCAATTCTGCTGAAAATAGCATCAGTCCGGGTTAGTTCCATTCAAATCATACAAGTTAGAGTCCAAAACAAGGGCAAAAGTGTTTGGAAAAGTAGATACGACGGAGACGTATCACAAGCCAAGCAATTGTTTCATACTTTAGTAATCTCAAACCTATAAACTTTCATGCAATATATGAGCGCGAGCCATGGACGTAGCACTATGTGTGGAATAGAACATAATGAGGGGGGTTATGTGGAGAAGACAAAAAGGAGATAGTCTCACATCAACGAGGCTAATCAACGAGCTATGGAGATGCCCACTGATGACCCACAAGTATAGGGGATCTATCGTAGTCCTTTTGATAAGTAAGAGTGTCGAACCCAACGAGGAGCAGAAGGAAATGATGAGCGGTTTCCAGCAAGGTATTCTCTGCAAGTACTGAAATAAGTGGTAACTGATAGTTCTGTGATAAGATAATTTGTAACGAGCAACAAGTAACAAAAGTAAATAAAGTGCAGCAAGGTGGCCCAATCCTTTTGTAGCAAAGGACAAGCCTGGACAAACTCTTATATGATGTAAAGCGCTCCCGAGGACACATGGGAATGTCGTCAAGCTAGTTTTCATCACGTTCATATGATTCGCGTTTGGTACTTTGATAATTTGGTATGTGGGTGGACCGGTGCTTGGGTACTGCCCTTACTTGGACAAGCATCCCACTTATGATTAACATCTATTGCAAGCATCCGTAACTACAACAAAAGTATTAAGGTAAACCTAACCATAGCATGAAACATATGGATCCAAATCAGCCCCTTACGAAGCAACGCATAAACTAGGGTTTAAGCTTCTGTCACTCTAGCAACCCATCATCTACTTATTACTCCCCAATGCCTTCCTCTAGGCCCAAATAATGGTGAAGTGTCATGTAGTCGTCATTCACATAACACCACTAGAGGGGAGACAACATACATCTCATCAAAATATCAAACGAATACCAAATTCACATGACTACTAATAGCAAGACTTCTCGTGGATACAGAAAGTTATGGCGGTGGAATTAGGGTTTTGGCTCCGTATCTGATCGTTTGGGGGTACGTAGGTATATATAGGAGGAAGGAGTACGTCGGTGGAGCAATAAGGGGCCCACGAGGGTGGAGGGCGCGCCTGGTGGGGGTGGGCGCGCCCCCTACCTCATGGCCTCCTATTTCTTTTCTTGACGTAGGGTCCAAGTCTACCGGGTCTTGTTTGTTGAGAAAATCACGTTCCCGAAGGTTTCATTCCGTTTGGACTCCGTTTGGTATTCCTTTTCTTCGAAACCCTAAAATAGGTAAAAAAAGGCAATTCTGGGCTGGGCCTCCGGTTAATAGGTTAGTCCCAAAAATAATATAAAACTGGATAATAAAGCCCAATAATGTCCAAAACAGTAGATAATATAGCATGGAGCAATAAAAAATTATAGATACATTGGAGACGTATCAGAATTTTATATAACAGATATGCCAGACACGC